>NC_064614.1:997121355-997424385 GCF_023898315.1 Schistocerca nitens | reverse complement strand
AGCAGAATTAGAAAACGCTGCGTCCCAATATAGAGGTTTCTCTGCAGAATACAGAGTCCCGCCAAAACAGCGACTCACTTTCAGACGCCAATTCTATCTGAAAACTGTCCCCTGCTACAATAAAACGTCCACACCAGCTCTGCGCTCGTGACGTCAGACTTTACAAACCAAACGCACGTCTTCCTACAAAGATTCTAGCCTCACATCAGTGGTCCACAGAAATTAGGAAATACTGATCCCGAGGCTAGCCCATTTCTTTGTTCACCTTCTGTTTACGAAAGCGGCTGATAACAATGTACAAAGCCGATCTGCGAAGCGTGAGAAAACCGTTCTCGCCCACGACTCACAGCGCACCTCCACCCCCTGGTCCCGCAAGGCGGCACGGCGCTGGAAACAGGACAATGGCTTATCAGCGTGCTGGGACGCCTCGGCTGTCCTGTTTCACGAACTCAATGCCTGTGCCTCCTGGTCGCCGTGCAAAGTGGCGTTTCTCCGTAACATTTCTGCTATCCCCATCTTAACTCCAATATATCCTTAGTACATCTGTTAATCTGCTTCTCGAATACCGGATTTTACAAGTCATGCAAAAGGCTTTGGAAGTCCGTGAGTATTAATACGAACTTCAGTTAGTGTATTCCATACTAAATGACCTCTCTTAATTACCACTATCTGTGCTGTAAAGATGCAGGCTTCAGTAGGAAATGCAGTTATTTGACATGTGCCACAACAGGGAGTGAAGAAGGCGTATCCGAAGTGAATTGTGACGAATTTCGTTTAGTGCATTACTGTGGATCATGTTTGACGTCATTCCCGTTTCATAAATGGTATGGTAAGTATGATCCCAGGACTGTATTAAGGAAAATGTCAAACGGATGTATCATGTAGTGTACGACAATACGTCAGATTAAGCCGTTTTTCGTAGCTTTTTCCCAGTAGAGGGGTTCTTTTACTGTGATTTGCTTGTACACTGCGCAATGCGTTAATGTGACCACCAGCCAAAAGCCTCTGTAACCACCTTCTGCAGTGCGAGATGTGCAGGAAGAGAATCACTGAGGTTTTGGAATGTACCGAAAAGGTAGTGGAGCAATGCCGACTCCAGTGCTGTGGCCATATGGGCTAGGTTTCGCTGCTGGGGATCCATGCGCCAACAGCCTGATCGAGGTAGTCGGACAGATTATGGACTGAGCTTAAGTCCAGAGCGTCTGGTGACTAGGAGAGTACGGTAGACTTATTCAGGTGCTCTTCGAATCATGCCCGTAACCTGAGAGCTGTGTGACACGTATTGTTCTGCTGGGAGATGCCATTCACCTGTCATTCATTTTGCACAATTCGCTACTAGTTTTGTCAGTGACCATTATCAAGCTTAGGTGAATAATGTCACTGACCAAAACTAGTAGCGAATTGTGCAAAATGAACGACAGCTGAAGGTTTCACCATGAATTTTAAGAAGTGTTTGGCGGCTGAATATCCCGAGCTGCAAACAAACAAAAGAATGCCACTGTACTGATGAAAAACAAACTGCTGTACAGGATATCCTCCGGCATGCACCATATGGTGGCTTGCAAAGTATGGATGTAGATGTAGATGTAGGGATCGACATCGTTCCCATGGACAGATGCATACTTGTATTGGTACACTGTGCCTTCCAGAATGACGAGACCACCCAGGGAATGTCACGAAAACATTCCCTAGACCATGACGTTGCCACCTGGTTGCACGGTGTTTGGCTTCAGATGTTTCACGCCATAAGTACCAGTGGCCATCTACCTGATGGAGCATGAAACGTTACTCATCTGAAAAGGCCTCCTGTTGCCATTCAGTAGACGACTAGTCGCCGACGAAGAGCAGTCAGCAAGGGTACATGAACCAGGCGCCTGCTGAAGAGGCCCATTCACTGAACGATCGTTGAGGAGACACTGTTGGTAGCCCCTTGGTTCATCTGTCGCTTGCTCAACAGTTGCACATCTGTTCCCCCATACACATCTCTGCAGCCTTTGTTCATCATTGTGGTCTATGGCCCGTGGTGCACCACAGTTGCTAGTCACCGGTTTTGTCACGCACAGTATACATTAACCACGGGAACATGTAAACAGTTTACAAATTTAGCCGTTTTGGAAATGATTCCACCCTTGGCCCAAAAGAAAATGATCATGCCCTTTTGGAGGTCAGATAAATCGCTCCGCTTCCGCATTGCTTCAACGAGTGCATTGCTAGTGCTGCCACCTCCCGTCTGTGAACGGTTTTTGCACGTTGTCGTCAAACATAGGCAGCGGCCACATTAATAGGACCGTGTATTAGCTCCCAAAATTTGTACATTGTCTTTATAGAGCTGTGATCAGATATTGGTAAACGTTTCAAGAGAATTCTTATGTATACCGGCATTCTGGAAGCTTCCACTAACAGGGCGTTGTTGGGAGCTGATTTCGTGGCTCCAAGATTTAAGCGGATAGCACTAATGTAGAACATATACTTTCGCGAAGTAGACTTTGGTGTGTTGTTGTATGCGATATTTTCTTAGTCAATTATAGATCGGATCAAGACCCTATAAGGAGTCAAAAGTATAGTCGGGCCAATGCCCCACTAGAACTGAGCAACTGTTCTTTATATACCAAAGCTTCAAAGAAACTGGTATACACGCCTAATAACGTGTAGGGCCCCGCGAGCACCCAGAAGTGCCGCAACACGATGTGGCATAGACTCGACTAATACCTGAAGTAGTGCTGGAACTAAAACCATGAATCCCGCAGAGCCGGTCGGGGTGGCCGAGCGGTTCTAGGCGCTACAGTCTGGAACCGCGCGACCGCTACGGTCGCAGGTTCGAATCCTGCCTCGGGCATGGATGTGTGTGATGTCCTTAGGTTAGTTAGGTTTAAGCAGTTCTAAGTTCTAGGGGACTGATGACCTCAGAAGTTAAGTCCCATAGTGCTCAGAGCCATTTGAACCAATCCCGCAGAGCTGTCCATAATTCCGTAAGAGTACAAGGGGGTGGAGATCTCTTCTGAACAGCACGTTGCAAGACATCCTAGATATACTCAATACTGTTCATGTCTCGAGAGTTTGGTGGCTAGCGGAAGTGTTTAAACTCATAAGAGTGTTCCTGGAGCCACTTTGCAGCAATTCTGGACGTGTGAGGCGTCGCATTGTCCTGCTGGAAGTGTCCAAGTCAGTCGGAAGGCACAATGGACGTGAATGGATGCAGGTGATCAGACCTGCCAGAGTCGTATCTAGGCTTACCAGGTGTCCCATATCACTCCAAGTGTACACGCCCCTCACCATTACACGGCCTCCACCAGCTTGAACAGTCCCCTGCTGACATGCAGGGTTAATGGATTCGTGAGGTTGTCTCCACACCCGTCACCCGTACACGTCCATCCACTCGATACAATTTGAGACGAGACTCGTCCCACCAGGCGACATGTTTCCAGTCATCAACACTCCAATGTCGGTATTGACGAGCTCAGGTGAAGCGTAAAGCTTTGCGTCGTGCAGTCATCAAGGGTACTCGAGTGGTGAAAAGCGCATATAGATGATGTTTCGTTGAGTGGTTCGAACGCTGACACTTGTTGATGGCCCAGTATTGAAATCTGCTGCAATTTGCGGAAGGGTTGCACTTCTGTCACACTGAACGATTCACTTCAGTCGTCGTTGGTCCCGTTCTTGCAGGATCTTTTTCTGGCTGCAGAAACGTCGGAGATTTCATGTTTTACCGGATTCCTGATATTCACGGTACACCCGTGAAATGGTTGTACGGAAAAATCCCCAATCATCGCTACCTCGGAGATGCTGTGTCCCATCGCTCGTGCGCCGACCATAACACCACGTTCAAATTCACTTAAAGCTTGATAACCTGCCATTGTAGCAGCAGTAAACAATCTAACAACTGCGCCAGCACTTGTTGGTTTATATAGGCGTTGCCGACCGTAGCGTCGCCTTCTGCCTGTTTACATAACTCTGTATTTGAATACGCATGTTTCTTTGGCGCTTCAGTGTTTTGTATCCCGCCTGGAAGGCGGCGCGTGGGTCTGCTCCTGTAAACGGAACGGGTAGAAGTGGATAGTTCCTGTGAAATATTATGGGTGGAGGTTACACTCAACAACCGAGCTAGGTTGCAGCATTAGTTGCAGAACAACTGAGAGAAAATTTGGAATACATTGCACATAAATTTTCTCAGCATATTATAGCCTTAGGTGGAGATTTCAATTTACCAGATATAGACTGGGACACTCAGATGTTTAGGACGGGTGGTAGGGACAGAGCATCGTGTGACATTATACTGAGTGCACTATCCAAAAATTACCTCGAGCAATTAAACAGAGAATCGACTCGTGGAGATAACATCTTGGACCTACTGATAACAAACAGACCCGAACTTTTCGACTCTGTAAGTGCAGAACAGGGAATCAGTGATCATAAGGCCGTTGTAGCATCCCTGAATATGGAAGTTAATAGGAATATAAAAAAAGGGAGGAAGGTTTACCTGTTTAGCAAGAGTAATAGAAGGCAGATTTCAGACTACCTAACAGATCAAAACGAAAATTTATGTTCCGACACTGACAATGTTGAGTGTTTATGGAAAAAGTTTAAGGCAATTGTAAATTGCGTTTTAGACAGGTACGTGCCGAGTAAAACTGTGAGGGACGGGAAAAACCCACCGTGGTTCAACAACAAAGTTAGGAAGCTACTGCGAAAGCAAAGAGAGCTTCACTCCAAGTTTAAACGCAGCCAAAACCTCTCAGACAAACGATGTCAAAGTTAGCGTAAGGAGGGCTAGGCGTGAAGCGTTCAGTGAATTCGCCGGCCGCGGTGGTCTAGCGGTTCTGGCGCTGCATTCCGGAACCGCGGGACTGCTACGGTCGCAGGTTCGAATCCTGCCTCGGGCATGGGTGTGTGTGATGTCCTTAGGTTAGTTAGGTTTAAGTAGTTCTAAGTTCTAGGGGACTTATGACCTAAGATGTTGAGTCCCATAGTGCTCAGAGCCATTTGAACCATTTTTCAGTGAATTCGAAAGTAAAATTCTATGTACCGACTTAACAGAAAATCCTAGGAAGTTCTGGTCTTACGTTAAATCAGTAAGTGGCTCGAAACAGCATATCCAGACACACCGGGATGATGATGGCATTGAAACAGAGGATGACACGCGTAAAGCTGAAATACTAAACACCTTTTTCCAAAATAGAAAAGCAACTGGAATCACTCAACAGAGGAAAGTCCACTGGACCTGACAGGATACCAATTCGTTTCTACACAGAGTACGCGAAAGCAATTGCCCCCCTTCTGACAGCCATGTACCGCAAGTCTCTAGAGGAACGGAAGGTTCCAAATGATTGGAAAAGAGCACAGGTAGTCCCAGTCTTCAAGAAGGGTCGAGCAGATACGCAAAACTATAGACCTATATCTCTGACGTCGATCTGTTGTAGAATTTTAGAACATGTTTTTTGCTCGAGTATCATGTCGTTTTTGGAAACCCAGTATCTACTCTGTAGGAATCAACATGGATTCCGGAAACATCGATCGTGTGAGACCCAACTAGCTTTATTTGTTCATGAGACCCAGAAAATATTAGATACAGGCTCCCAGGTAGATGCCATTTTCCTTGACTTCCGGAAGGCGTTCGATACAGTTCCGCACTGTCGCCTGATAAACAAAGTAAGAGCCTACGAAATATCAGACCAGCTGTGTGGCTGGATTGAAGAGTTTTTAGCAAACAGAACACAGCATGTTGTTATCAATGGAGAGACGTCTACAGACGTTAAAGTAACATTTGGCTTGCCACAGGGGAGTGTTATGGGACCAATGCTTTTCACAATATATATAAATGACCTAGTAGATAGTGTCGGAAGTTCCGTGCGGCTTTTCACGGATGATGCTCTAGTATACAGAGAAGTTGCAGCATTAGAAAATTGTAGCGAAATGCAGGAAGATCTGCAGCGGATAGGCACTTGGTGCAGGGAGTGGCAACTGTCCCTTAACATAGACAAATATAATGTATTGCGAATACATAGAAAGAAGGATCCTTTATTGTATGATTATATGATAGCGGAACAAACACTGGTAGCAGTTACCTCTGTAAAATATCTGGGAGTATGCGTGCGGAAAGATTTGAAGTGAAATGATCATATAAAATTAATTGTTGGTAAGGCGGGTACCAGGTTGAGATTCATTGGGAGTGTCCTTAGAAAATGTAGTCCATCAACAAAGGAGGTGGCTTACAAAACACTCGTTCGACCTATACTTGAGTATTGCTCAACAGTGTGGGATCCCTACCAGATCGGGTTGACGGAGGAGATAGAGAAGATCCAAAGAAGAGCGGCACGTTTCGTCACAGGGTTATTTGGTAACCGTGATAGCGTTACGCAGATGTTTAGCAAACTCAAGTGGCAGACTCTGCAAGAGAGGCGCTCTGCATCGCGGTGTAGCTTGCTCGCCAGGTTTAGAGAGGGTGCGTTTCTGGATGAGGTATCGAATATATTGCTTCCCCCTACTTATACCTCCCGAGGAGATCACGAATGTAAAATTAGAGAGATTCGAGCGCGCACGGAGGCTTTCAGACAGCCGTTCTTCCCGCGAACCATACGCGACTGGAACAGAAAAGGGAGGTAATGACAGTGGCACGTAAAGTGCCCTCCGCCACACACCGTTGGGTGGCTTGCGGAGTATAAATGTAGATGTAGATGTAGAAACAAGATTTCGTAATCGTAGTTAGACAAAAACAAAGACCAATTTTGCAACTTTTGTGCCGTACGGGCCGGAACTGGCTTTGACGGGTGGAACAACGACGTCAAAGGCTTTTGGTCGGTGACCAAATAGAACTAGCGACCGTACAAAAAAATCATGAAACTTAGTCACTCCATAGACAATAGCTAAAGCTTCTTTCTCGATTTGAGAATAGTTTTGCTGGGCAGAATTTAGGAACTTAGACGCAAAAGCGATCGGGCGATCGACAGAATGAATGCGGTGTGAGAGAACCGCTCCATTGCCGTGAGAAGATGCATCGAGAGCCAAAACAACTGGTTTGGAGGGATCGAAAGGAATCAAACAGCGATCACTCAACAAAACAGATTTGAGCTTGTGGAAAGCAGCGTCACATTCCGAAGACCAAACAAAAGGATCGTTTTTACGCCGAAGGCGACGCAAAGGCGCTGCAATCTGCGCTGCATTTGGTATAAACCGAATGAAATATGTAGTTTTGCCCAACACAGGCTGACGTTCTTTCAAGTTCCTGGGCCCTGGCAAGTCTCTAATCGCACTGAGATGTGACGGCGAGGGGTGGATACCCAGTCCGTTAATCATATGTTTTAAATACTGAATCTCAGTTTTAAAAAATTTGCACTTGTGTCTGTTACATTTTAGTCCTGCCTGCAAAAGTACAGTAAATGAGACACGCAAATTCTGCAAATGTTCGTCAAGTGCGCGGCCTGGGCAGGTTTTCCATGGGGCGTTCTCCTCGCTCCCTCACGAGCAATTCGGGCCGCGGGTGGACAGCGTGTCCCAGCAGTTTCGCTGTCCGCCCCCTCAGCTGCGCCGCCCCTAGGTCCCTCCACTCGCCGTCGGAAGCCATACTCAACGACGGTGCACCCTTTCAGTGGGGAGGGATGTGGTATCTATAGCAACGATGCCACGGCGTATTAAAGTTATTAGGTAGTTGGCACTACGACAGACACCGACGACAGCGCCTTCTTGTCGGTGCTGTGCAGCTCTACGAGCTCCGCTCAAGGTTCCGCCCGTTTCATCAAGAGCAGACGGCCTGGAAACATCGATTCAACCTCAGCTTGCTATTGAGACTTGTAACGCAGGAAATGCATATCCTCCTATTTCCATCTATTGTACCATAAATTTTTTCCTTATTTTGTTACCTGAAGATATGACATTTCGGTGCTTTTATATATTGTAATTGTTTTACTATTTGTATATATATATTTATGCATTTATGGCGATGTATAATTGGTTTGTTTTGTAAATATTATTTGCATTTTTGCGCTGGGTCTGGCCTAGGGAAAACTATGCTATCGAACGATTACATCGATAGGTCGTGTGAAGAACCAAAGTGTGTAGGATCTTTGGTAGTGTGAACTCTGCCGCATGGGGCGCGGGCAGAGCGGAGAGTCTGGCGGGAGTAGTGCGGTGGAGCAGGTGTGATGTGTGACGCTCCCGCGAGTTGCCGCGCTTTCGGGATTTGGCAGCATGTAATTGCGCTCGACTTGCTATGATAGTTTCTGACACGGTGTCGCGGACGGGAAGCATTAGCTGGCGCACATCAAGAGCCCGTTTCGCCTGGTGACCGTGTCGAGAAGAAGGCGCACCAACATCCAGCATCTGCAACAGCGACGGCCGACAATGAGTGACTCTCGCCACCTCCCCGATCGACGACTGCAAACCTTCAATCAACCAACAAGGAAGACTAAAAGCAAGTAAAGTTTTAGAACTGTATGGCAGACCTCAGCCTTTAAAATTGTTCCATTTGCCCCTTTAAATTACAGCAATGTAGCCTGAACCTTTGTCGCTCATTGTCCCAATTGCATTACCAAGCAGGGTCCCTTCCTTTTCCGGAATGAACCCCAGTGTCGTTCAAATTCAAACGCCAGCATTAAAGTAATATCATTCGATTTCACTGCTTTAATTTCAAAGTTCAGTTAAGGTATTCATGGCTGGCTACAATATTTAGATTACACAAGCACAAATTAAGAGTGCGTGTTTTGTTACCATATTTTAGCTTACCTGTGACTGCAGCTCAGCTTGGTACGCACTAAATTTTACTATTGTTAATTGTTCAGAATCATTTAATTCAAGTTCAAAGTTAAATCTCGTATTTCTAAATTACGTAGTTTCAAGTAGCTTTTGAAATGATTGTTGAGGTAGCCCAAGACTAACCTTATTCTATTGAATTTCGTAGTGCTTCAGAAACAAAGTTCACCATTAAATTTCAGTCACTAAATTAACTTTCAATTTTCCGGTTTTATTAATTCTTCTGCTAAATTAAGTCAGAGTGTAGCGAAATTTATTACTTCTGACAAACATTCAGTTTTCACACAACACATGTCAACCTTCAGTTGCCACGCTTTTAGTGCTAATTATATGTGCATTAATCTTTCATTTTCAGTTGTTATAGTAATTGTCCATAGGACTGGCGACCGTAATTTTCCCCAAATCTCAAATATCTAATTACCGCCAATTAATTGTTAACGTAATGAACGCACATTTACTTTCTTTATTAATTTTACCCTTTTCCTCAAAATTAATATCCACCAATTTCATTTGCATTTTTCCTTTCATTTAAATGTAACCCTTTCCTCCCTCTTTACCGACAAATTAGCTTCGGTGACGATTGCTTTTCCCAAATTTCCATTAGGTGCACGCGGTTTAATTTTTGACTATCATTAAGGTTGATAAGTGAGGGGGAGGTTACAGACTATGTACTACTTACGACGGGAATACGGTTTTGCACCTACGAGCTCTTCAGTTGTAAAGTTACGTATGTCATTGACTAACGATTAAATGTAAAGCACTCCGTCTTCAGGCCACGAATGGCCTACCGGGACCATCCGACCGCCGTGTCATCCTCAGTGGAGGATGCGGACAGGAGAGGCGTGGGGTCAGCACACCGCTCTCCCAGTCGTTATGATGGTATTCTTGACCGAAGCCGCTACTATTCGGTCGAGTAGCTCCTCAATTGGCATCACGAGGCTGAGTGCACCCCGAAAAATGGCAACAGCGCAAGGCGGCCTGGATGGTCACCCATCCAATTGCCGACCACGCCCGACAGCGCTTAACTTCGGTGATCTCACGGGAACCGGTGTATCCACTGCGGCAAGACCGTTGCCTCAATAATTAGATGTGCTTTCATGTAAAAAGCTGTACCGAGAATCTTACCTCACCTGCTCCTTCTCACTTCCTACATTCGGCCAACCTTTCAGTTTTCAGGAGCAGATCCACGCGCCGCCTTCCAGGCGGGATACAAAACAGTGTGTGTTTGTTTCAAGTAGAAACTGAGTACGCCAACTCCATGTTAGTTTTCTGTCAAAGTATGCACAGGCAGTTTAACTTGCAGTTGTGTAAGGAATTTGTACTGGCCACGCTGTATTCAGTCGCCAGAGGATTATGCCTTGCCGTCGTGAATATCAGCATTACAAACTTTGTGGGCGATAGAGTAAGTCCACTTCCAAAGCTCTCTTTGCCAAGCATTTCACACGCATAGTTTATCCTTAACTTTGTCATCCAAAATCCACGGATCATAACCAAATCCAAGGTATGTCGACGGTCTTCTGAGACTCTGAAGGCTTTATTCTGTTTGGTGTCCTCACTCATTGATCTACACTCACAGAAGTGAAGAAGCGACTTCAGCGTGTTTGTCGCCACAAAAATGCAAACGAACTCTTCCTTCTCCATGACAATGCAAGACCTCACACAAATATGCTCACAAAATTTCATTGGACTGTTCTTCCTCATTCACTCTACAGTCAAGGTGCCGCATCTTTCAACTTCCATCTGTTCAGTCCAATGAAGGATCTGCTGTGTAGGAAGCAGTACGTGGATGAGGAGGAGGCTGTTGATGCATCAAGGCGTTGGCTTCGACTTGGACCAATAGGATGGTACCATGCGGGCACACAAACCCTCCCAGTAAGGTCGTCGCATTGAACGGAGTTTATGTTGAAAATACGGTGTTTTGGATCCTAAATAAAACCATCCTGATTTCAGAAAAAATTGTGGTGCATTACTTATTGAACAGTCTTCGTAAAATGAGACCGATGCAAAAAAGAAACCAAAGTGATTATTATTTCTTAAGCAGCGTTGTCAAATCGCCCAGGAATGTTGGCGGGCAGTATCATTCTGTTGCAGGGCAATGTTGCTAAGGTTGTTTCGACTATACTGAAGACGTTTCGCTGGAAAGCCCTTACACATTCCGATACAGTTCCAATATCTCCCCGCGCGGTTTACATATTTTTGTAACTGAAGAAAATTCGTGGCGCCGATTTACTCCTGATAAAGTGGTGCACGTCAGGTGCAATCATAGTTGCGTAGGCAACCGCAAACTTTTTTGTCTGAAGGAAACGGCGTTTTGTCTCACTTTGGGATCAATGTATTAACATTTGTGGCAATTACCTTTAAAATAATAAGCAGTTTACTTGCTTCTTTTTCTCCTGTCTGATTTTCAATTGACTGACGCTTATGCATATATCGTCTCCTTATATTGATGGACTTCGGTGTTTAGACCAAACTTAGTCTCTAGAAGGGCGACACACGGAGCGTACAGTAAGGGATTTAATATTGCACCCTGTGGAAGGCCAGTTGTCACTATGCGAGGGACATGTAACGTGTTATCTTGGACGTATTACGTATAAGCTGAGTAACCATATACAATTCGGAAAATTTCTTTCGGGATATGTACCAGTCTGAATATTTTAACAGAAGAATGCTCAAGATTAGATGGGTCGATCACATAACTAATGAGGAGGTACTGAATAGAATTGGAGAGAAGAGGAGTTTGTGGCACAACTTGACTAGAAGAAGGTATCGGTTGGTAGGGCATGTTCTGAGGCATCAAGGGATCACCAATTTAGTATTGGAGGGCAGCGTGGAGGGTAAAAATCGTAGAGGGAGACCAAGAGATGAATACAGTAAGCAGATTCAGAAGGATGTAGGTTGCAGTAGGTACTGGGAGATGAATGAGCTTGCACAGGATAGAGTAGCATGGAGAGCTGCATCAAACCAGTCTCAGGACTGAAGACTACAACAACAATATCGTGACATTATAAGCTCTCTAAAAATCTGTATATAGCCGTCGAGTGATCCTTTGTTAGGAACGGCTTCTCTCGTATTTGGTACGTGAGAGGAACTGTAATAATTTCATAACACACTTCTCCTCAGATTGGTAGCGAATGAAACAGCAATAAACTGATGATATCGATTCTTGGTGCATTTTCTTTCTTTTGCCTACAGCTACTAAGACATTTAATACAAATACCAAAACTAAAAAAAAAATCGCAGTTGTATGAACCAAGAATTGATTCATATGCACGATAAAAAAGGGAACGACAAATCGTTTTCGCAGATGACGCAGTTAGCTATAACGAAGAACTATCTGATAAATGTTGCACAAACATTCAGTCAAATTTTGATGAAATTTAAAAGTGATGCAAAGAGTGGCATCTTTTTTTAAATGTTCAGAAACGTAAAATTGTGCACTTCACAAAGTAAAACAAAAAATCCCAGTATTGTGTGATTCCAAAATCAATGAATCACACCTAGAAACAGTCAACCTCAAATGGAAGTACCCGTGTGTAACAATTTGCAGGACAGATTCATTGGCAGGATGGCAGGAAAATGTAATCGGTCTACAAAGGACATTGCTTACATCACATTTGTGCGACCCATTCTAGAATATTGCTTAAATGTGCTGCACACATAACAAATAGGACTGTAGGGGATATTGAACCGATTCAAAGAAGGACAGCACGATTGGTCACAGGCTTCTTCCGACTTTAGAGAGAGAGTCACGGAAATACTGAAAAACTAGAACTGCTTGACACCTAAAGGTAGTCGCCAACTGTCCCCCAGAAGCCTACTTATAAAGTTTCGAGAGCCAATAGTAAGTGGGGAATCTGGAGATCTACTTCAGCCCTCAACGTATCACTCCTGCAGGGATTGCTAAAACAAGAGTAGGCTAACTACTGCGCCCACAAGGGCATTTAAAGCTGTTATTCTTCCTGCGAGGGACTTTTTCTGCCTCGTGATGACTGGGTGTTGTCTGCTGTCCTTAGGTTAGTTAGGATTAAGTAGTTCTAAGTTCTAGGGGACTGATGACCATAGCTGTTAAGCCCCATAGTGCTCAGAGCCATTTTTTTTTCTTCCTGCGAACTATACGGGAATGGATCCGGAAGGAGCCATAATAATTGGCCGGAGACTAAGTACCCTCTGTCAGGCACTTCACAGTGGTTTCCAGGATACGGTTGTAGATGTAGATCGGTCTCGTAAGATCGTTAAGTACTTTTACAACACAAAGTTGTGTTTCATGTTCTAGTTTTCATCCAGGACATTGCTGCTGCACTACAACGCCCGACGTATATAGTTTAACTACGTTAAAATAAGAAATATATTTGACAAACAAGTCTCAAGGGAATACGAGAGAAAAGTTATTTCCATAGTCCCTCATATAAGTTGAACAGCAACATGGGGACCGTCTACTGTACTGATTTTATGCAGATGACTACGAAGCGTCCATAGCGAGTACAATTTTTAAATCCAAAGGAAAGTTTTGCCGTCATAAAGTGAGCCAACGTTTGAGTGTGGACGACAGGAACAAGAAGATACAATATGTGCAAGCCTTTCATCGGTGTGTTAGCACGTACAATGTATGAAATGTTGGAAGCCAATAAACGATCTCTGTTTCGATATCTTCTCAATGCGAGGCTAGCGAGTCGAGGATTAAGTGCTCGTATCCTTATGAAGAGTAATAAAATTTTCATCGATAAGCGTCGCAGTGAAACCAGCCCTGTAGGCCTCTTTTTTGAGAGCTGTTCTAGTGATATTGACGACGTTATCGGAGAACAGAGTTACGGAGGGCTCCCTTATGAAATACGGCGCCGTTCTCACGACGCAGCATATTTACATTTCTCGACGGGCCGGCGACGCCGCCCAGATTTTAGTACCCGATAACTGCCCGGCTCAGCCGTCCGGAGCCGGAAGTGCCCGTCGGCAGGAATTTTATGGCGTTTCGTCGCTCTGTTACATGCGCCGGCGACAAAGTGTCCCAATGTGGAGCGTCTGTTAGAACACGGCCAGAAGCAAATACTAAAATACCATTTTTCTTCTGCTTATTGCCCGTGCTGGTCCCTGAATTTCTTTTCTGTACCAATAAGCTACTTATAGATTTTTAACACAATAACCTTATATCAGAGACATCAAAGGACCTGGAAGAGCACTTTAACGGAATGGACAGTGTCTTGAAAGAAGGATATAAGCTGAACATCAACAAAAACAAAACGAGGATAATAGAATGTAGTTGAATTTAGTCGGGTGATGCTGAGGGAACTAGATTAGGAAATGAGACACTTAAAGTAGTAAATGAGGTTTGCTATTTGGGGAGCATAATGATGATGGTCGAAGTAGAGAGGATGTAAAATGTAGACTGGCAATGGCAAGGAAAGCGTTTCTGAAGACGAGAAATTTGTTAAATCGAGTATAGATTTAAGTGTCAGGAAGTATTCGTATGGAGTGTAGCCATGTATCGAAGTGAAACATGGACGATAAATAGTTTGGACAAGAAGAGAATAGGAGCTTTCGAAATGTGGTGCTACAAAAGAATGCTGAAGATTAGCTGGGTAGATCACATAACTAATGAGGAGGTACTGAATAGAATTGGGGAGAAGAGAAATTTGTGGCACAACTTGGCTAGAAGAAGGTATCGGTTGGTAGGACACGTTCTGAGGCATCAAGGGATCACCAATGTAGTATTGGAGGGCAGCGTGGAGGGTAATAATCGTAGAGAGAGACCAAGAAATGAATATACTAAGCAAATTCAGAAGGGTGTAGGTTGCAGTAAGTACTGGGAGATGAAGAAGCTTGCACAGGATAGAGTAGCATGGAGAGCTGCATCAAACCAGTCTCTGGACTGAAGACCACAACAACAACGACAATAACAACCTTACATCTTTTGGAAACGAGGAAGTACCGTATTTTGCTTGAAATAAAAAAATACAGCAAAAAAGCAGTTAATCTCAGTCGATCGTTAACGATTGAAATTTCCCTCAACTAGAAGCTTACTATGAAGAACGATATCTATTAATTACTATCATTTTACTAGGAAATAAATTTTTCTTCGTATTTCGATTTTGAGTATCTCGTGACCATCGCTAAATAAACAAATTTATTTCTTTTCCTCTGTTCTTCAGTTCTTTCCTTCCTTTGCAACAATCCTTGGTCCTGTGATATTTTCCACTCGTTTCATTCGGATGACCGTCTTTCTGTTACAGAACCTCGGAATTCCTGCCACTCTTTTGTGGTATATCTGCTGCGATATCGTCCTTTATTTGACGCACTGTCTACTTGAGTTCTTCTGGAGACCTTCTTGTTCAGTTGTTTTCAACCCAACGACCATTGGCTGAAAATCCGGAGGCGAACACCAGCAGGAAACACATGAACTTGTGGAGGTGACGTCTCAACAATTCTTCCTTTACTTATTGGATCCACTAACTGTGATATTTAATATTGTCAATATGAATATGGTTTCTCTACAAGACGGCGTGAGAAGGACGGATAGGTGGGTACCCAGGATATTTTAGCATGTGGGTAAATGAGGGCCAAATTTAATTTGGTAATTATTATCACATTACTAAGAAACCTATTTTTCTTCTTCTTCGTGTTTACTGCTTTTTTAACGGATATATACGGCGCACCTGGGGAAGCCGCCATTCTTCTGGAGAGACTGTTACGGGCAAAGTTCCGGAGGGAATTCGGAAGGGCAGAAGACGTATGGGTGGCCCACGGCACAGTTCATTTCATGAGCACTATTTACCATTCTTATTACATTGTTAAAGAAACTAAAATTTTTATTTACTTGTTTGCTACGTGCAATCGCTGAAACTTCATGTTAATACCATGAAGGCAACGTTCTAATACCGTTGCTACAATTTAATATCACACTTAAGCTGAACGACGATTTTCGCTTATGCGCTTTTCGCACGCCAACGTTCCGTATAGATTCTTGGAAGGGATTTATTTCATTAAAAAAGATTAACTACGTGCCCTGAGTGTTTATTATGTAAACTTCTCAGAGAAAGCACAAAAAATGGTTCAAATGGCTACTCGCGGTACAAACCGCAGTGAATGACGCAGATGTCGATGAGGAAATTACGTGCAGGATCGACGTGAAATTTCTACAACTGATTAATTATCAACTGGCTTTAAAAGTTATGAGGAGGTGTGGCCGAGCGGTTCTAGGCGCTTCAGTTTGGAACCGCGTGACCGCTACGGTCGCAGGTTCGACATATCCTCCGTTAGCGGGAATACATGCATCCACCCTCCGTCGCATGGAATCCCTGATGCGCTGATGCAGCCCTGGAGAATGGCGTATTGTATCACAGCCGTCCACAATACGAGCACGAAGAGTCTCTACATTTGGTACCGGGGTTGCGTAGACAAGAGCTTCCAAATGCCCCCATAAATGAAAGTCAAGAGCGTTGAGGTCAGGAGAGCGTGGAGGCCATGGAATCTGTCCGCCTCTACCAATCCATCGGTCACCGAATCTGTTGTTGAGAAGCGTACGAACACTTCTACTGAAATGTGCAGGAGCTCCATCGTGCATGAACCACATGTTGTGTCGTACTTGTAAAGGCACATATTCCAGCAGCACAGGTAGAGTATCCCGTACGAAATCATGATAACGTGCTCCATTGAGCGTAGGTGGAAGAACATGGGGCCCAATCAAGACATCACCAACAATGCCTGCCCAAACGTTCACAGAAAATCTGTGTTGATGACGTGATTGCACAATTGCGTGCGGATTCTCGTCAGCCCACACATGTTGATTGTGAAAATTTACAGTTTGATCACGTTGGAATGAAGCCTCCTCCGTAAAGAGAACATTTGCACTGAAATGAGGATTGACACATTGTTGGATGAACCATTCGCAGAAGTGTACCCGTGGAGGCCAATCCGCTGCTGATAGTGCCTGCACACACTGTACATGGTACGGAAACAGCTGGTTCTCCCGTAGCTCTCTCCATACAGCGACGTGGTCAACGTTACCTTGTACAGCAGCAACTTCTCTGACGCTGACATTAGGGTTATCGTCAACTGCACGAAGAATTGCCTCGTCCATTGCAGGTGTCCTCGTCGTTCTACGTCTTCCCCAGTCGCGAGTCATAGGCTGGAATGTTCCATGCTCCCTAAGACGCCGATCAGTTGCTTCGAACGTCTTCCTGTCGGGACATCTTCGTTCTGGAAATCTGTCTCAATACAAACGTACCGCGCCACGGCTATTGCCCCGTGCTAATCGATACATCAAATGGGCATCTGCCAGCTCCGCATTTGTAAACATTGCACTGACTGCAAAATGGTTCAAATGGCTCTGAGCACTATGGGACTTAACTACTGAGGTCATCAGTCCCCTAGAACTTAGAACTACTTAAACCTAACTAACCTAAGGACATCACACACATCCACGCCCGAGGCAGGATTCGAACCTGCGACCGTAGCGGTCACGCGGTTCCAAACTGAAGCGCCTAGAACCGCTCGGCCACCCGGCCGGCGAGAAAGCACACTTCCTCATAACTTTTAAAGCCAGTTGATAATTAATCAGTTGTAGAAATTTCACGTCGATCCTGCACGTAATTTCCTCATCGACATCTGCGTCATTCACTGCGGTTTGTACCGCGAGTAGAAACTGAACGAGGCACTCAGCGCCTTTGAAACCAACCGTTCACGTTGTATCTATTATTAGGCGGCCAGTCCTCACAATTAGGATGGAGGTGCTTACACACTGCGCGGTTAGAGCTGTAATGTAAGTACCTCACACACAGCAAGTATGACATGTAGATATAGTCATACAGCAATGTCTCACTGCTGCTGCGTCGACTACAATTTGGTTCAAGAAAGCACAACAAAATAAACTGGCAGTCCATGTACGTTGCCGCTACCTGTCATTTCGCCGAATTGAAACACTCTGTCGTAGCAGTTTTGAATTTATTTGCCCGTAATATTTCTGGAGCTTAGTGAATCGTCCACAGGCTTCTTAGTGGGCCTGTCAGCATTGCCTTCGTAATTTTCTGTGTGTCACCATTTTTCTTCGAACAACATCTGATCTCTGTCGTCTTTCGTAACAAGGGCTGGAGATGGGTGTGGAATGATGTGTGTGTGTGTGTGGGGGGGGGGGGGGATGAGAGAGAGAAACGTTCTCAGAAGCGAAAATTGCGTCCAGTGTTTCTCAAGGATGTGTGACAGTACACGATCAGCCACAAACGTCAGGTACCTAGCAGCACCGTTGTGGAGCTATTTAAGGTAGAACGTCTACATAAATCTAGCCCTGGGGAAGGCAGATGATAGATGAAGCAGAAGGATGCTAAGGAAATGTAATTCATCTACGGAGAAAATTTGCTTACAAAACTTTCGTTTGACCGGTGCTTGAATCTTGATAGACGGTCTGAGCCTCTTACCAAATTGGATTAACCGGAGACAGAGAGAGAGAGAGAGAAAGAAAGAGAGAGAGAGAGAAAGAGAGGGGGAGGGAGAGAGAGATAGAGAGAGGAGGAGGAGGAGGAGGAGGAGAAGAAGAAGAAGACTCGAATAGCTGCTCTCTTCGTCAAGCCTAATATACTTCTGTAAGTAGGCTGTTTAGGTTTTTTTATTGGTAACGCCACCTCTGTATGAAAATCACTGGCTGTGCTGTGTGCAGTCTGTGGCTGCTTTGCATTGTTGTAATACTCGCCATTGTAGTGTTAGGCAGCTGGCTGCGAACAGCGCGTAGCGTTGCGCAGTTGGAGGTGAGCCGCCAGCAGTGGTGGATGTGGGGAGAGAGATGGCGGAGTTTTGAAATTTGTCATGAACAGCTATATACATATATATACATATATATATATATATATATATATATATATATATATATATATATATATATATATATGATGATATCAAGGTATATACATTGTTTGTTCTCTATTAATATCTTTCATTTGCTAACTATCCCTATCAGTAGTTAGTGCCTTCCACAGTTTGAATCTTTTATTTAGCTGGCAGTAGTGGCGCTTGCTGTATTGCAGTAGTGGGAGTAACCAAGATTTTTGTGAGGTAAGTGATTTGTGAAAAGTACAGGTTAATGTTAGTCAGGGCCATTCTCTTGTAGAGATTATTGAAAGTCAGATTGCGTTGCGCTAAAAATATTGTGCGTCAGTTTAAGGACAGTCGTGCATAATTGTTCATCGGGGATGTTTCATATGTCGACCCTTAGCCGAGGATACCTCACTGGAATCTTCTGATTTTTTTTCTTGTAGTTTGTGTAATTAGTGTAGCTTTTGTTTATTGCTAGCGCGTAATTGTAGAGAAAATCTCCTTTGTAGTTGCAGTCTTTCATTGTTGTACAGTAAAACAGTTGTGGTATGCATGTAGATTTGCACCAAGTATTTCGCAGCTGCAATTAACTAGATATTATTTTCAGTGCTATGTTATTGTGTTCCCCTATTTTTGCTCTTCAAATTGTGTTTTTCTGTGTTGTCGTGTGAAATACTGTGACAACAATGGCGTGTGAAAAACGTAATACTAGGTTCCAAAGTAAACTGAGAAATGACAGTGAAAATGAAAGCAGTGTGTTAGCGCCACCGAGTCATGAATTAACTGATGTTCAAATTAGTAATTTGGTAATTGTGCATAGGGAAATGGAGCGGGCGGCAAACAATGGCGTGGACAGGGAAACAATTAGTGAAGAGGGAAGCATTATCGATCGATCGGTCGGCAACAGCTCGCCTCAGGAATCGGGAATGACAGACCACAATATTGCAAATACTGTAGACTTAGGTTTTGGGTCCTCACCGTTTTCTCAAATGAGTCAAGACACATTTTCTGCTTGTCAAAATGTGAATGTTGCCGGTGAAAATGCACTGCCAAAAAGATAGAGAAACAGATTCCGGACACTAATACATTATTATTGCAATTAATGCAACAAATGGAACAAAATCAGAGACAAACACAGCAAAAGCTTGAAAAATTAGACACAATGGAACAAAATCAGAGACAAACACAGCAAAAGCTTGAAAAATTAGACACAATGGAACAAAATCAGAGACAAACACAGCAAAAGCTTCAAAAATTAGACACATTGGAACAAAAGCTTCAAAAGTTAGACTCAGTGGAAAATAAGCTTGAACAAACACGTGAAGATTTAACTACAGAGTTACATAACATTGCATCGAAATGTCAAAAAGTCTGTAATGATGTAAAAACACAAATTTGTGAGCATTTTCAACCTATTTTTTCGCGGCATGAAAATGCATTACAGAATCACGAAGCAGCCATAAAAGAACTGCAAATTATTGTTCATGAAAATCATGAGACCTTGCAAGCTAAAATTGACTCAGTTGCATCTACCGATTCGGTTACGCAACTTGCAAAAACCCAGGAAAACTTAAAGGACACAGTAGAAAGACACATGGAGGAAATTAGTACATTATCAGAGAAAGTAGTTGAACTTTCGGATCAGCTAAATAATTTATCTACGAAGGTAGATGATAATCTGAATGACACAAAACCGGTAGTCCTTAATGACACAGAAGAGAGCGATCAAATTAGGAAACTGAAACAAAATCTGAATCAAATTAATACGCAACACCAAGTAGAAATCCGGGAAGTACAAGATCAGCTGACACAGGTAATACAAGAATTACGTATTTCAGAGGACACTCGCGCTCCAACACGGGATGAGGGACTTAGAAATACGGAAAAGCCGCAAAATAATAACACAGGGCATTTCGGAAGCTATGAAAGAAATTGGCAATGTGCACCGAATTTTGAGATGGAACGGCCGACACGACCTAACAACGACCGATATGCGACTCGCCGACATGATGATTTTGACTATAAGCTGTTCATTACTACACGTAAATTCAAAACATTTAAGAATTCTGGCAACGACATTCATCCACAAGCATGGCTCCATCAATTCTCTCATTGTTTTCCTCCCAACTGGTCATTAGAACACAGATTAGAATTTATGTGTGGCTACTTAGAGAATGAACCAGCTGTAAGAATGCGATCGGTCATTCACGATTGTCACAGTGAAGGAGAATTTTACCATGCCTTCCTCTCAGCATATTGGTCTCAAGCTACACAAGACCGAGTAAAACATTGCATCATGATGATGAAACACTTTGAACAATCTGAATTTTCCAGTCTTGTCAAATATTTTGAAGACATGTTGCATAAGAATCAGTATCTTTCAAACCCATACAGCCCCTCAGAACTCATCCGCATTTGCTTAATCAAATTACCTGAACATTTACGACATATTATTTTGGCAGGACGTTGCAAAGACGACATTGAAGCTTTTCAGGGACTGTTACAAGAACTGGAAATTGACACTGACAATCGCGGAACGCAGGAGCACAACAATTACAGATCACATCCGTCGCAATTCCGCGATGAAAGAAATAATAACTGGACACGACAAGGCTATTCTCACAACACATATCGTGACCAAAACAGACACCACCCGTATGACAATCGTTGGCAGAGTAGTAATAATTACAGGGAAAGATCACCTCTCCGTGGTAGTCACTATCACAGAGACAATCAGAGAAACAGACAATTTGGGAACCAAAATAATTATTATCAAGGGAGACAGAATAACTTTAGACGCAACGGTCCAGCGCGCAGTTACGATTCAGGGAGAAATTCTCCACCACTTAACCAACAAGAAAGAAACTACAGGAACTACAGACATGACGACAGACGATGGGATCATAACGACAGACCTGAATTGCATCAGAACTGGCGGGATTTAAACAGGGCAGGGCCCTCTCGTCACGGTGAATTTGTAGAAGTTAGGTCTCCAAATCCCAATAACGACGCGCGCCAACAAAGAGACAATAGGCAATGACTCACACCGCTGGCAGCAACAAAACGCACTTGTGAAACTGATGACGCAGCTGCCGTAGCTAGTAATTACGTAAAAATGGAAGACATTAGGGACATCTTACTCCAGGAACACGACGTAAAACTTAACAACATTGCATATCCTGTGATTCACATTACTGTAAATGACGTAAAATTTACGGCAGTACTTGACTCTGGCAGTCCCATCTCAGTAATTAGTGAAACAGCTTTTAGCAAATGCAACAAATCGAACGATTGCCCCACACTTCCGTTACGTAAGATTAAATTACAAGGTGCAATCTTTGGAAAAAGTGTAGATGTACGCCAACAAACCAATTTAGAATTCTTTTGCCAAGGCCACAGCTTTTCTATGAACTTTCTTATTGTGCCATTATTGTCGACGGAAATTATATTGGGAGTAGACTTTTTGAATGAATACAAAGCAATCTTAAACTGTCATGATGCTGAAATAAGTTTAGAGAAAGAAGGTAAGTCAATAGCTTTGAAATTTGAAGATTGGCTCTCAAACCATGACGAGGAAATTAATCGGCTTTACTTTCTGTTAGACAACAGTTCGGAGTTTTCTACGGAACTAGACACTAACAATCACTCTGCAAGTACTGACAGGGATGATATCGACGACATATTTGATACTAATGAGTTAATTCAAAATGAAATTCAAACAATTGAGAACTGTAATGACATTGATAGGCAGGACCTTTTTGAGATTTTACTAGCACATTCCACAGTTTTTACTCCCAAAACAGGAACAATCAAGGGATTTCAATACCAATTTCGTGTTCGTGAGCATACGAAATTTTGTGTTAGACCATATGTAATTCCAGCACATTATAGGGACCGTGTTAGAACAGAAATACAATCTATGCTTGACGAGGGCATTATTGAGCCTGCAGTAAGCTCATACAACAATCCATTACATGTTGTTGAGAAGAAAAATGGATCGATCAGGCTTGTCTTAGATTCGAGACAAATCAATACTATCATTATTCCTGAAACAGACAGGCCGCAAACATTGGAAGAACTTCTTCAAAATTTTAATGGTGTAAAAGTGTTGTCTTCCATTGATATCAGATCCAGCTTTTATCAGATCGAACTTCATCCAGAATGTAGAAAATACACAGCTTTCCTTTGTTTCGGTGTTTGTTATCAGTTTCGGAAACTTCCCTTTGGTTTGAACATTTCTTCAGCAGCATTCATTCGCGGGCTAAATTCCATATTACCTGAGTTCTTAAAACGTCACATCACCTTATATGTGGACGATATTCTAATAGCAGAAGCTTCATGGGAACAACATAATCGCATCCTCAACAGTTTGTTACGTATTTTTGCAGAATCTGGAATTACAGTTAACTTGGAAAAGTCTGAATTCGGTAGGTCAAAGGTGAGGTTTTTGGGACAAATTATTTCTTCTGAAGGCACTCAGCCGGATCCTGAAAAGTTAGAAGCAATCAGAGCCATTCCAGTTCCATCCACAAAAAGACAAGTCCGCAGTTTTCTGGGTCTCGTAAATTTTTACCGTCGTTTTCTGAATATGCAAATTCGTGTTACACCAAAACTTTGTTCTCTCACTGGAAAAAACACTATTTGGAACTGGGACGAACAAGCACAATTGGAATTCAATTCTTTGAAAGAATCGCTTCTTAACGCGCCAATACTAGCTCATCCAGATCTATCACAAGATTTCTGCCTTAGCACGGATTCTTCTAAAGTCGGACTTGGTGCCCATTTATTTCAAGAAGCCATAGAAAATGACACTACTGTTCAGAAAACCATTGCTTTTGCTAGCCGAGTGCCAACAAAATCTGAAAAAAATTATTCCGTTACTGAATTAGAAGCTTTAGCTATCGTTTGGGCATTTAACAAATTCCGTTTCTTTCTTTCTGGTAAGCACGTAAAAGTATACAGTGATCATCGTGCATTACAATTTCTTATGTCTTCAAAATTAAATCATGACAGGTTAAAACGTTGGGCATTGTTTCTGCAAGAATTCCGCTTCACAATAGTCTACATTCCCGGCAAGGAGAACATTGTTGCGGACGCACTGTCACGCGCACCAGCTGGGCTTGAGAAAAGTAACATAGAAGGTAACCTCGAGAAAAATTTCAGTATTCTTTACATTCAGAAAGTCGCCTTTGAAAACTTCATCACCACATCTTTAAAGGACATTGCTCATGAACAAGATAAAGATCCGATTTGGAAAGACATCAAAAGCAAATGGCATGAAAAGACACACACACAGATTCAGCATTATTATCTGGTTAGAAACAACATACTGTTCAAACGCTGCACTGTTGATGACAAGCTATGGGTACTTTGCATTCCTGACGATTTTGTTAATAAGCTCATTTGGTACATTCATTTCAGCTACGCACATTTTGGTCCACGAAAATGTTATCATATTCTTCGAACGACTTGTTATTTTAACAATATGGAAAAGAGAATTCGAAGAGTCTTGTCTATTTGTAAACTTTGTCAAAAGGCGAAACCATCTACTATCTCACATCGTGCTCCGTTGTTTCCTATCATTTCTTCTAAATTAAAAGAATTTGTTGCAGTTGATCTATTGGGACCCCTTGTCAGAACATCGAATGGATTTTCGTACGTTCTAGTCGCTGTTGAACTTACTTCCAAATTTGTTTCTTTCACTCACTTACGTAAAGCCACTGGACGATCTGTATCCAACGCCTTTGTTAAAAATTTCTTACGTGAAGTTGGCCACGTTGCTAAAGTCATTTCAGATAACGGACCGCAATTCAGATCTGCTGTTTGGTCACGCATGCTTCGCAACCATAAAATCAAACCTGTTTTTATTTCATTGTACTCACCACATTGTAACCCCTCCGAACGGATTATGAAAGAAATCAATAAGCTTTGCAGACTTTATTGTCACAGAAAGCATCAGCATTGGGACAGATATTTACACTTATTTCAAAACGTGCTGAATGAAATGCCTCATGATTCCACTGCTTTACCACCTACTCTTGTACTAAAGAATGAAGAACCACCGAACAGAATCAGAGAGCTTGTACCTTTCCCGAATACACGTAAACTTCGACACAAAGATATAATTGATTTGGCTCTTAAAAATATAAAATCTGCAGCAGACAAAAGGAGAAAACTACACGGTAAGGCAAATGCAAAGAAATTGTATATTGGTCAGAAAGTTCTCATTAAAGCTCATTCATTGTCACATAAGAAGAAACACTTGAGTCACAAATTCTTTCTAATTTACAATGGACCTTACAGAATCCGACGTATACCACATGATAATTGCGTTGAAGTTGAAACTCTGCGTACTAGGAAGAGTAAAGGTTTACACCACATTTCACACGTAAAACCGTTTATTGAGAGATAATGTGCTTTTTTAACTTGAGATTTAATGCAACATTTTGGTTCACTTGAAAATACATTCTGGATTTAAAGTACTTTCTGTGAGATACCAGATGACGCAGTGGTTAGTTTATGTGACAGCTACACGATTTTTATCACGTCGCTACTAATGAGTGACAGTTTACAATGTTGCTGTTGCAGTGTTTCTGTTTTATATCTGCACAGTTTTTCTGTATTGTTCTGGAAAGTAAAACATGTTTTAGTAGTAACTTTTGTGGTATAGCAACAATGAGACAGCCTTTTTCGTGGCACAACAATACGTTACTGTACAGTACTTTGTTCATCACGCCAATAAACGTAATAACTACGATATCTATACACAAAGCATTTCACTTTTGTTTATCATGAGGTAAGTACATTGACTTCTGCAGAACTTAGCTTTCGGAGGACGATAACTACGACACTTCCACAGAATTATCTTACAGCAAGACGCACATTTAGCGCTACAGGACACGCATTTGAGAGATTAATTTTGTACTTATGCCATTTATTTTTCAAGATTTTTGAATTACAAAGAAAGTTTTCCATGATACATTTCATTCCATTGCTGTAATCTGTAACACCTGAGGGTATAATTACATTAATCCTCAGGGGGGTACACGCTTACTTTGTGTACCATGTGTGTGGCAACCACAAGGAGCCCTAGCTAATATGGTATTTGCTTATACAACTTTACACATCGGTACCATATTTCTCTAACACAAAATTACACAGCTATCTGATCATTTAACTGAGAGATAAACATTTTTTTTTACTACATCAGTGACACATGTTTACGCAATTACACAGTTGGATAACTTCACACTTATGAAATTGTATTTTGTCTGTACTTTGTGAAATGCTCGTATTTTTTCGGAACCATTGTGATACTATGAGAGCTTTGAATGATATATTTGGTATGGGATCATGATTTTTAAAGTACGTTTGAGGTAGATGACACTATTGGAATGAGCAGAGAATTTTTTTTTTTTTTTTGTTTTGAAATTATTGGAGGAAGCTACGACGATTTTGAGAATTGACTGAGATGTTATGATATTATTACGACGACGATGTGTACTATGCTGTTGAGATATGTTTATGATCAATAAGATGATGCTACCGTATATGAGGAATAAGAAGTATGTTGGAAACCAAGAATCGTACTTTAAGAGTTATGAAATGTGTGTAAATGTGTGACTGTATCACAATGCTGACGAATATTTTTTTTGGACACTTATATTTATAGGATTTTGTTTCTACAGATTTGCAACGCTAATTCTTGACCTGTGAAATATTTTTATATGAGACTGTCGCTGTAGCGAAAACTGCTGTCGTAAATATTTCGTTAAGAAAGGTAAGTGACCGTGAAGTAATTCGTTGTGAGCGGCCAGGTGTGTCAGACGCCTGGAGAAAAAGCCATTATTGCGAGCCCTTTTCAGCGGCACAGGTAGAAAAAAAAAAAGGGAGGCCATTATCCTCGCTATTGACGTTCCTTTGTAGAGAGCATCGCAAAAACGACACGGTCGAACTTGAAAACATATGTTGACACTGTGGAGCTCTTAATTTATGATATTTACAGAAATGCCTAATGAAATGACGAGAAATATTTTTACATCTGCACACCTGATTATGACAAGCGTCTTTCTACGAGAGTTGAGAGATTTTCTGTACTACCTTATGAAATGCCCTATGGCTAATGAATGATGTTTCATGCCTTCCTTTGTACATATTTACTCATTTTGTTTAATATCTAGTTTCTAGCTGCACTGCAGCATTGGTTAAAATAAAATTTTATAGATGTACTAATATAAATATTTTCTGTCTACAGATCGAGTAAATAATAATTTTTTTTTAAAAAAAATGAGGGAGCACAAAAAGACATTTACCTTCACAGGAACTGCAATCATAGTTTTCTTTTCAAGTACTTGTTAATTTCTTTTGTAGAATAAATTGTGATGCATCACTCTAGTGTTAAGATGTGACATAGGTATTAGACATGGCCATTTTTAGTGTAATACTTTTTCTGCTTGAACTTTGTCATGTTTAGGTATAAGTTATGCTGTTTGCCAGGCATAGTGCTACTGTATTTTAATTTGTGTTACTCTGCTAAGCCAGATTTATTTTTCTTGATTGCTGCACATTGCCTTATATTAGTCGTAATATTGCAATTGCTTCACTAATTTCTAAAATGCTACTTCCTTTGCAAATCTGCACTTTTTTGTCATTGCTGTTTGCGTTAATTGTTTTATGTGCTGCTGCATTGCCTCGTCCCTTAGTTTAGCATCTGAGCTCAGTAGATTTAAGTTAGCTTAAGAGGGGGTAGACTATATAAGAAACTAGTTGTGATGAATGGAAAGAAATGCATTGAAGGTATATGAAAACGTTGTGGGCCAAAATGAGTATTGTACAATGATCCGTAATTATTTTGAAAGAAATATGAACAGAGTAGAGAAAGCAGGTATTGATAGGACTATTTGGAAATAATGAGGAACGAAGGGAGATCTCCGAGAAGTAAACAAAGTTTTGTTTGCAAAATACTGCAGTAAAACAAACCCTGTCCTTTCCTTGTGTTATCCCACTATGTTTTTGAGTACCCTTGGGTATTTATGTTTTTCCTGTATTTATATGTTTATCTGATAAGACCTATGTTGTAGAGTTTTTCTAATACTATGTTATTTACTTTGTAAAGATGTTTAGACATTATTTATTCTGGTTTGTTGCTCACATGTGAAGGTGATGTTTCAAAAGTTCTTCTGATCTTTATGTGTTTACTTATGTCATAATTCCTGTAACACTGATGTATATGTTTATTTCTATTCTTTCGTAAAGCCCCTATTACTACAAATGTTATCTGTATTGTTATGTTCTTTAATAATGTATTTTGTACCTTTGTAATTGTATTTTTATGTTATAATATTGTAATTGACACCAGTTCTTCAAATTAAGTATCATTTCATTGCACACGTGTTTGTTGGTCATAGTATATGGACAATATGTGAGAAGTAGGGACTGTTAGTGTTTGCACGTGTGTTAATAATTCAGCAAGGGACTGGATAACAGCATTGCTGGTTCTAAGGACAATTCCAAAAACTTTGTGAGTGCACAAGTGGTGGTTATGGACTTGCTATATTATCCGCAAGACTCTTCAATGGTGATTGTGCACCTGCACAGTCACAACAGATGGCTGCTGGCCATCTCTACAAGGACTACAGTGGGTCTACATCTTTGATGATCCATCAATACCATTATTTCTACAAGGACTGCAGTGGGTCTGCGCCTCTGGTGGCCCACCAATACCGTAATCTCTACCAGGACTGCTGTGGGTCTGCTCTGTGATGACCTACCAAACGATATTCTTCAAAACTTCGACTGACTCCGCTGTGGGTTTGCTCTGTTGTGGCCCATGACCTGTCTGCATGTCAAGAGTCAACACTGTCTTTCCGTTGGAAGGACAACACTACTTCTTCAAGACTGTATGGAAATCCACTACTTCTGTGTACATTTTCTTTTACTGCTCAGTCTTTGAGAAAAACCACTACAATTCAACAATCTGGACTGTCTTTATGGACTGTGAGAAAATTTTAGCTTTTGACCAACATTGTATCAATAAGTGTGTGCATTTGATTTCTTTGTTATTGTAATTATGAAAAATTTCTTCAAATCTGTATTGGCCACTGTCCAACACAATTTGTAAAATTTTTTGTGGGGAGCACGGGGGCTACGTAAGTAGGCTGTTTAGGTTTTTTTTATTGGTAACGCCACCTCTGTATGAAAATCACTGGCTGTGCTGTGTGCAGTCTCTGGCTGCTTTGCATTGTTGTAATACTCGCCATTGTAGTGTTAGGCAGCTGGCTGCGAACAGCACGCAGCGTTGCGCAGTTGGAGGTGAGCCGCCAGCAGTGGTGGATGTGGGGAGAGAGATGGCGGAGTTTTGAAATTTGTCATGAACTGCTATATATATATATATATATATATATATATATATATATATATATATATATATGATATCAAGGTAAATACATTGTTTGTTCTCTATTAATATCTTTCATTTGCTAACTATCCCTATCAGTAGTTAGTGCCTTCCATAGTTTGAATCTTTTATTTAGCTGGCAGTAGTGGCGCTTGCTGTATTGCAGTAGTGGGAGTAACCAAGATTTTTGTGAGGTAAGTGATTTGTGAAAAGTACAGGTTAATGTTAGTCAGGGCCATTCTCTTGTAGAGATTATTGAAAGTCAGATTGCGTTGCGCTAAAAATATTGTGCGTCAGTTTAAGGACAGTCGTGCATAATTGTTCAACGTGGATGTTTCACTTCATACGCAGACCTACAAAATAATGCGGTGTGCATCGCGAAGAAGATAAAAAATAATATCGAAGATCATTGCGCAGGTAGCTTCATCCATGAACACGGAACAAGATCTGGACTCAGCCTATGCTTACAGAGAAAGAATAAACATAAAATTCAAAATACCAATGGGTACCAATGATTCAACTGCACAATACACTGCTTATACAGATGAAAGAGATTACTTACACAATTTAAAAAGGCAGTAACAAAGTACGTTTGAAGTAATACAGTATGTACAGCGGAGGCTTACATAGACAACAAAGAGTAGAGCAAGTGTAAAAAAATGTAACACTAGTAAATACGAAGGCGTGGTGAAAACTAATTCCTCCGAATGTTTTACGTAAAAACTCTGAAAGCTCGTTAAATAATACACTCCTGGAAATTGAAATAAGAACACCGTGAATTCATTGTCCCAGGAAGGGGAAACTTTATTGACACATTCCTGGGGTCAGATACATCACATGATAACACTGACAGAACCACAGGCACATAGACACAGGCAACAGAGCATGCACAATGTCGGCACTAGTACAGTGTATATCCACCTTTCGCAGCAATGCAGGCTGCTATTCTCCCATGGAGACGATCGTAGAGATGCTGGATGTAGTCCTGTGGAACGGCTTGCCATGCCATTTCCACCTGGCGCCTCAGTTGGACCAGCGTTCGTGCTGGACGTGCAGACCGCGTGAGACGACGCTTCATCCAGTCCCAAACATGCTCAATGGGGGACAGATCCGGAGATCTTGCTGGCCAGGGTAGTTGACTTACACCTTCTAGAGCACGTTGGGTGGCACGGGATACATGCGGACGTGCATTGTCCTGTTGGAACAGCAAGTTCCCTTGCCGGTCTAGGAATGGTAGAACGATGGGTTCGATGACGGTTTGGATGTACCGTGCACTATTCAGTGTCCCCTCGACGATCACCAGTGGTGTACGGCCAGTGTAGGAGATCGCTCCCCACACCATGATGCCGGGTGTTGGCCCTGTGTGCCTCGGTCGTATGCAGTCCTGATTGTGGCGCTCACCTGCACGGCGCCAAACACGCATACGACCATCATTGGCACCAAGGCAGAAGCGACTCTCATCGCTGAAGACGACACGTCTCCATTCGTCCCTCCATTCACGCCTGTCGCGACACCACTGGAGGCGGGCTGCACGATGTTGGGGCGTGAGCGGAAGACGGCCTAACGGTGTGCGGGACCGTAGCCCAGCTTCATGGAGACGGTTGCGAATGGTCCTCGCCGATACCCCAGGAGCAACAGTGTCCCTAATTTGCTGGGGAGTGGCGGTGCGGTCCCCTACGGCACTGCGTAGGATCCTACGGTCTTGGCGTGCATCCGTGCGTCGCTGCGGTCCGGTCCCAGGTCGACGGGCACGTGCACCTTCCGCCGACCACTGGCGACAACATCGATGTACTGTGGAGACCTCACGCCCCACGTGTTGAGCAATTCGGCGGTACGTCCACCCGGCCTCCCGCATGCCCACTATACGCCCTCGCTCAAAGTCCGTCAACTGCACATACGGTTCACGTCCACGCTGTCGCGGCATGCTACCAATGTTAAAGACTGCGATGGAGCTCCGTATGCCACGACAAACTGGCTGACACTGACGGCGGCGGTGCACAAATGCTGCGCAGCTAGCGCCATTCGACGGTCAACACCGCGGTTCCTGGTGTGTCCGCTGTGCCGTGCGTGTGATCATTGCTTGTACAGTCCTCTCGCAGTGTCCGGAGCAAGTATGGTGGGTCTGACACACCGGTGTCAATGTGTTCTTTTTTCCATTTCCAGGAGTGTAGAAACGTGATTGATATTCTACATCTCTATTCCTCATATCTAAATACACTCATGCTCATAAATTAAGGATAATGCTGATACATGGTGAAACAACGCTGTGGTGGGCGGTTTGCGGGTTTAAATCACCTCGGGCTATGACCATGCGGTGCATTTGACCTGCGGTCGTCCCACGGTGGCGCTGGCAGCAGTCCACATGCGCAGAGGTGTGCTGGTGTATGTTAGGGTACGGTGCAGCGAGTAAGTGTGCATACGTTTTCAGACATGCTAATGGTGACTCTGTGTTGAAAATGGCTCAAAGAACACATGTTGATAACGTTATGAGGGGTAGAATACCAGGGCGACTGGAGGCTGGTCAAACACAGCAGGTCGTAGCACGGGCCCTCCGTGTGCCACAAAGTGTGATATCAAGATTATGACAATTCCAGCAGACAGGAAATGTTTCCAAGTGCTACAGTACCGGACGTCCGCAGTGTACAACACATCAGAAAAATGCCAGGATGGTTCCTACTAGACGACAACGGCCGACTACCTGCCCCATCCTTGCCAAACTAGACCCGTGTAAATACCTATCGACATGAATTTCTTTCTTGTCTTAAACTATAATAGAATTACATTTGCAATGCTCTTCAAAAAGTGATCCACCGCTGACCAAGACTATTACTACTACCACTATTTCTAAATTTCTCAAGTTTCAATATGACTCAAGAAATATGTCACTTCTGCCGTTTACACAAAGGAGCAAAAACATTAAGACAACTGCACACTGTGAGATTATGCTGTTATCCTGTACGAATTGGCACGTGTGACTAGTGCGTCAGTCATCCATGAACGCCTATGGATAGTGTATGGTGAAGAGTTTATGTCTCGTCAAATCGTTCGTCATTGGCGTTGCATTTTCAGAGAAGGAAGGCAGAGCGTGGAGGATGAAGGTAGAAGTGGGCGTCTGTTCACACCCACGAATGAAAACAACATCGCTGGAGCACAGGAGATGGTGTTAGCGGACAGGCGCATAGCGGTGTCAGACGTCCTGTCCACACTGCATATGGACCGTGCTCAGGACCATCACGTGATATATAATGTGACGTGTTACCTAGAAGTGTCTGCAAGATGGATGCCGAGAAACATGACCCTGCACCAAAAGAGTGCAACAATGGTCAATCGGCCTCGATCACTTGAAGCAACAGGTGCAAGAAGGAAATAAGTTTCTGTTCATAATCATCACGGGCGGTGAGACATGGGTGCACCACTTTACCCCAGGATCCAAGGCTGCGTCAGTGACGTGGAAGCATCCCAGTTCAATGCCTTAAATCACAGGGCACCGAGTTTTACAGAATGATTTCTTCAAACTGATTGTGCGCTACGACAAGACGTCTGGATGTCGGTTCAAATGGTTCAAATGGCTCTGAGCACTATGGGACTTAACATCTGAGGTCATCAGTCCCCTACAACTTAGAACTACTTAAACCTAACTAACCTAAGGACATCACACACATCCATGCCCGAGGCAGGATTCGAACCTGCGACCGTAGCGGTAGCTCGGTTCCAGACTGACGCGCGTAGAACCGCTCGGCCACACCGGCCGGCGTCTGAATATCGGTGGCGACTATATTGACAAATAGTGCAATGTGTATAATTCATGATACCAAGGTGTATTTGTTTTTGGCAATAAGGTTTCCTTGTGAAAAACAATGACGAAACTTACTTTTGGAACGTCGTTCGTATTATGATGGCCGGCCGCATGTGTCGGAGCGGTTCTAGGCGCTTCAGCCCGGAACCACACTGCTGCTGCGATCGCAGGTTCGATTCCTGCCTCGGGCATGGATGTGTGTGATGTCAGGGTTAGTTAGGTTTAAGTAGTTCTAAGTCTACGAGACTGATGACCTCAGATGTTAAGTCCCATAGTGCTTAGAGCCATTTGAACCATTTTTTCGTATTATCATGTCTTCGTATCTTTTTAAAATGCCCCACAAATGCTTTTCTCTTGTCTGATTGAGAACTAGAAAAAAAAATACATTGGGGCGACACTTGTGATTCATCTTGATATCAGACAAATTTTTAGGTTCAGCAATAGAAATCACATCCATCATATTAATAAACACAAGTCCCACTCACCAGTGGGCATCCTTTGGCTGCTTTTTAAAGACACTCTTGTGCCCGCCTTTAGTGCTTCTGTCACTTAACTTTAGTGTTACTTAGCTTTAGCAACGTCCCCCGAGCCTAATAATTAATATTCACTAGTCTGCGTGGTATTAAACTCATCAGAGCGACTGATTACAAAAACTTTTCGTAATATAATCAGATATGTGTGAGAGTCATGTCCCTGGTGCTTTGTTCAAATTGTGAAAAGTGCTTAACTATTCAGTTGAGTAATTGCACTCAGCTGTTTATTGGTAATATTCGCAAGTGTTATTTTCTTATTTTGTCATGGTTTTATGGCCGTTTTATCCATATTATAAATTGGTCCTTGGTGTCGACTGAGTAACACATGTAACAGAAGCAATAGTTTTCTGTTCCAGAGTAATTCTACTCGATAGATAAAATTTTCCTGAGTGAAACAAACCCCTGTATGTGTAGAGGTATTTCCAGTAATCAGAATCTATCAAATTTAATGCAGTTTTGCCGGAAGACTCTGAACTTGACTTGTATTCTTTGTAACTTCACCCTTTCAGATCACGAGAAATTTATAGGCCTGTATGTACTTTCTGGACATCGCGTGAACTGCGAGTAGACGTCTGGTGCCACATACTTTTGCAAACCAAACAAGGATTTGGCAAATCCATTTTACGCACAGTCACTGTTGCAGTGCGTTCCAAAGTTGGACCAGTATACTATTAAGCAGTTGATCGTAATAGCCCATCATCTTTCAAGCCTTAACCTGGTGTACTATTCCATCATTTTCAGGCATGAATCTGGGGTATTATTAATTCTTGTTCCGATACTTTGGTTGAAAATCGACAGCCGTTCTCAATGTGAGTCGCTTGCAAAATTTTTAAATCTCTTTACACAATACTGTTGTGAAATCGCGCTTATCCCACAGTGTTGTGTAAAGTGATTTCAAAAATTTTGCAAGCGACCAACCTTGAGAACGGTTGTAAGGTTGTCAACCGAAGTATCGGAACAAGAATTAAGAATACCCCAAATGCCCGTCTGAAGGACGATGGAATATTCGATCTGCCGGAAAAACTTCAAGAAAACTGGTGATCATAATGTTTTCCTTCATTATTGTATATCTCGTGTGAGATCACGATAGAAAATTTAGAGAAATTCGGGAGCTACACGGCATACCGACAAACTTTGCATTCGGTCATCATCCGGGAATGGAAAAGAAATCACATAACGTTTGTCACATACACAGCACCCACAGCACCGTGGCTTGGAGAATACATATGAATATGTAAAAGTTGATGCCATACGACCTCGACAATTATCTTCATCGAAAGATATACTTCAAGTGATGTTTAAGGGGGTCTCTTTTGCGTACCGGATCCGCAGCCGTCACGTATGGCCTTCACAGTTTCTTCTGGAAGCATTAGGACTGTCTCACATGAATTGCTTTTCTCCATCCTACGCCTTGCTTTCATAGGAGAAAGAAATCCTACCCTATTCTACAAATACAGTTAATCAGATATTGTAATAATTACGCACTTGCCCAGTGTATACAAATATTCTGGGTTTCGTATTTGCACCTTTCTAATAGGGGTATCGTCGATCTACGCTTACCGAGCGAGGTGGCGCAGTGGTTAGCACACTGGACTCGCATTCGGGAGGACGACGGTTCAATCCCGTCTCCGGCCATGCTGATTTAGGTTTTCCGTGATTTCCCTAAATCGCTTCAGGCAAATGCCGGGATGGTTCCTTTGAAAGGGCACGGCCGATTTCCTTCCCCATCCTTCCCTCACCCGAGCTTGCGCTCCGTCTCTAATGACCTCGTTGTCGACGGGACGTTAAACACTAATTTCCTCCTCCGATCTACGCTTTCATTTTATGTGGAAAATCATTTATTGTAAACATTTTAGTTATAGGGAGACAATTATTGAACTATATGAAATAAAATCGTCATAACGTCTCAACCTTTTCCGTTAGGACGTTCAAACTGCACGGTTGGCCGTGAGGCATGATGGAAATTACGAGGGTTGACTGAAAAGTAATGCCTCCACCTTCGTAACTCTTCAACAGTCGGCAGCATTGATAAGCGCAGGAACTGGCTTGTTCCGCAGCCTCTTCTCTATAGCTGCAGTTGGCGGGAAGCCTTAGCACTGAACGGTTGTGTTGTTACAGTGTAAAGTATGGAACCCTGCGCAGACGGTCGGTCAGTGCGATCTAAGCAACGTGCAGTCATTGAATTCTTGACAGCAGAAGGTGTCACCCCAAAGGAGATTCATCAGAGAATGAAAGCAGTTTATTGTGACTGTGTTGTGTGAGTACTGTGCGTTGTTTGGCGAGTAATTTTAAAGATGCTGAGGCGGGAACATCTGACCTGCGTGGCAAACAAAGAGTTGGACGTCCTGTGACAGCAACCACCGAGTTTCACAAGCCAAATGTTGACAGATTGACTCAGGAGAGAAACTGCAAGCACAATCGACATTTCACAAAAATGTGTGGGTCACATTTTTGCTTTGCTTGGCTACCGGATGATCTGTGCACGATGGTTACACTACCGTACGTCATCCTCCATACAGTGCATATTTAGCACCGTCTGACTTCCATCTGTTCCCGGTAATGAAAGACGGTCTACGGTCTTCTGATGAAGACGTTGAGAGAAGTGTGGTTGCGGAGACAGAGCGCCGACTTCTTCCGTGACAGCTTCAGAAAACTTGTTAATCGTTGGCAGAAATGTATCCAACTGGCTGGTAATTATGTGGAAAAGTGAATATTGGTAATTAAAAATCACATTGTAACGATTATTTCTGCGTTTGATTTATTAAAATATTCCCATCCAAACCCAATTAATGAAGGTGTGAACATTACTTTTCATTCAACCCTCGTAGTATGTGCACGCGCAAGTGCCTTATCGTTGTCGGTCATTTTCAAGTGGATGGATAGATAAATAAGCAAAATTGGCGCATTTCGTGGACTGAGAATCCGTTACCGAGAAGTTTCTTCATCCTCAGCGGGTGACTGTGGTGTGCAATGTCCAGTCACGGAACAATCGGTGAAATCACTTTCCAGATTCCAGTGAGCAGTCAGTTTGATTTGTTACCTGAAGTAGAAGAGCCTCAAACAGTTTTTGAGCAAAGTAGGGTGCAGCGGACTCGTAGTAACAATTGTAATTCTAGGTCGGGAGTAAAGTCAAGCAGAAAGAAAAGAGTCCTGGTGTTATGTAGCAGTCATGGGAGAGTTGTAGGCCACTTGCTACAGGACAGGCTAGGAGTCGAGTACCAGGTCACAAGCATTGTGAAACCTAGTGCTAAGCATAGTCAGGTTAAAGAAAACCTAGGAGCCTTGTACAAAGATTTTGATGGTGAGGACCATGTTCTTATAGTAGGAGGAGCAGGAACCAGCCTGGCTAGCTATTCGGACTATAGTATTAGGTGTGACCTGAATGTAATCGGAGCAGCAACAGCACACAGTCGTGGGTGGTTTGAGGATGTTTTGCAGCGCCATGACCAGCCCTGGGTTAATAAGGCTGTCAACTGTATTAACAGAGAGCTGGGGGGGGGGGGGGGATATTACTGCTGGCATAAACTAAATCTCATATCTGTGCTGTGCCTCTTGATGCAATTGGGAGGTCATGGTCTGCACCTGAATAGGAGGGAGAAGGATAGATTAGTTGATCATCTTGCAGAAAATGTAAGGGGGCCACATGCACACAAGACAAAATACCTGTGATTACTGGAGTCAGAGGGACACTTTTTTTAGGTTAGAGTCAGGTTACAGACAGAGAGTGTTGAAAGAGATTAAAAGAGAACAGTGCCATAATGTCCTTAGAAGTATCCAAAGAAATAAAATTTGCGTGTTTCATCAGAACATTAGAGGATTGAAAAATAAGATAGATGAGCTTCTTGTATGCTAGAAAATGGGATAAATTCTGAAGGTATAGATGTTTTATATCTCTCTGAGCACCATGAAACCGCAGGAACGGAGAAGTTAAATTTAAGGGATTACAGATTAGCATCTTATTCATGTAGAGTCAACATGGAAAAAGGAGGAGTTGCTAAGTATATAAGAACTAGACACAAAGTCAAAAATATTGAAACAAATAGTTTTTGTGTAGATCAGTGAGTTGCTACTTCTATATACTTCTATAGTAATTATAACTATCTACAGATCCCCACAAGGTAACATTCAGCCATTCAGGAAAAATCTAGAGGCATTATTGAGTTACCTGTCAGACAAAAAGGAGCAGTCAGTGGTTTTTGATGATTTTAATGTAGATTTCTTAAAAGATACAGATAGGAAAAATGAGCTAGAATCTTTGTTTGGTTGTTTAAATTTAGAATCTGTTGCAAATTTTCCAACTCGTGTGCAGCAGGATAGTAGGTCGCTCATCGATAACATTTTCATAGGCTGTACTCAGGCAGAAACAATTAATGCGTACCCAGTTGTTAATGGGCTATCTGATCATGATGCACAGTTAATGGAAATAACACATATAGCACCTTACAGGATTCAGGCAGGTTCGTACAAGACAGGGAGGCTTATTAATGCGAACAGAATATAGAGCTTTTAGTGCAGCCTAGAAGAGGTAGAATGGGATGAAGTGTGCACAGAAAATGATGCTGATGCCAAATTCGATTTATTACACCGTAAATTTGTCTCAATATTTGAGAGTCGCTTTCCTGAAACGTTATCCAAAAAAGCCATTACAAAGTCAAGTAAGCCATGGGTTCAAAATTGTTCAAATGGCTCTGAGCACTATGGGACTTAACTGCTGTGGTCATCAGTCCCCTAGAACTTAGAACTACTTAAACCTAACTAACCTAAGGACATCACACACATCCGGCCAGCTGGCCGGAGTGGCCGAGCGGTTCTAGGCGCTACAGTCTGGAACCGCGCGACCGCTACGGTCGCAGGTTCGAATCCTGTCCCGGGCATGGATGTGTGTGATGTCTTTAGGTTAGTTAGGTTTAAGTAGTTCTAAGTTCTAGGGGACTGATGATCACAGCAATTAAGTCCCATAGTGCTCAGAGCCATTTGAACGATTTGAACTCTAAGCCATGGGTTACTAAGGGAATTAAGACACTGTGTAAGAGGAAAGGGAAATATATGGACAGGCCAGAATAAGTCAGGATCCGACGTTACTTGCTTATTACAGAAGATTCAGTAATATTTTAAGGAAAGTCATTAAGAAGTCGAGAAGCTTATGTGTTCTGACGGAAATTAATAATGCGGATAGTAAGATTAAAACTATATGGAATATTGTCAAACGGGAGACGGGGCAGCCTGACAGTGCACAGCATACCATAGCAATAAAGCTAAATGATGATGTTGTGAGTGATAATTAACAAGTTGCAAGTATTTTTAACAATGACTTTCTGAACGTAGCAGCAAAAATAGTGTTATAGGCTTCAGTTGAAGAAGCAAAAAAATATGTTAAAAATGTCATTCCCCAGGACTTTAGGCCTTTGAAATAGCACCAACAACCCCCACTGAAGTTGAGGGAATTATAAATATACTGAAAAACAAGAGCTCATGTGGTGTTGATGGAGTCTCTAACAGAATTTTGAGGTGTTGTTCTAATTTAATAAGTGGACTCCTTAGTGATACACATAATGCTTCGCTGGCACAAGGAATTTTTCCAGAGAGATTGAAATACGCAATTGTCAATCCTCTTCATAAGGAAGGGGACAAGAGTGACTTAAATAATTATAGACCAATCTCATTGCTGACTTCATTTATCTAAAATAACCGAAAAAGTTATGTGTACAAGAGTAGTCTCACATTTAAGTGAAAATAATGTCACAGTTCGGATTTCAGAAGGGTAACTCGACTGAGATCGCTATCTACACATTTACCCATCAAATAGTACAAGCCCTAAATAACAAATTATTGCCAGTTGGAATTTTTTGTGATCTTTCCAAGGCATTTGACTGTGTGGATCATGTCACACTCTTAGAAAAACTTAGGTTTTATGGACTTGAAGGCTATACACACAGCTGGTTTGAATCAAACTTAACGAACAGAAAGCAAAAAGTTGTGCTGAATAACACAAATAATGTTGGGAGGGTCATAAATTCTAGTGAATGGGGAGTTATAACAAAGAGAGTCCCACAGGGTTCAATTTTGGGTCCTCTGCTGTTCCTTATTCATGTGAATAACCTCTCACTTAACGTTCAGCAAAAAGAACTAGTACTTTTTGCAGATGACACGAGTGGTATAATAAATACCATTCCAGAAAAAGCAACTGAAGATATTGTTAAGGATGTCTTTCAAAGAAGTGGTTATCAGAAAGTGGACTTTCCCTTACTTTTAAAAAAACTCACTATATCCAGTTCTGTACACCGAATAGAGTCAAACTGACAATTGATGTAGCATATGAACAGGGCTCAGTTAACAGGGTAGATTTCTCCAAATTTTTGGGTGTTCACATTGATGACAACTTGAACTAGAAGAAGCAAATTACTGAGCTTCTCAAACAGTTAAGTTCAGGTTCTTTCGCTCTTCGTATAATCGCTAGTCTTGGTAATAAACAGATCAGCCTCCTAACGTACTTTGCATATCTCCATTCAATAGTGTCTTATGGAATAGTTTTCTGTGGTAACTCACCACTTAGACATAAATTATTGATTGCACGAAAGAGAGCAGTGAGAATAATTAGTGGTGTTCACCGAAGGACGTCATGTAGGCACCTATTCAAGGAGTTAGGTATTTTAACTGCGCCATAAGAGTACATACATTCACTAATGAAATTCGTTATAAATAATTCATTTCAATTCTCGAGGAACAGTGATGTTCATACGTACAATACTAGAGGGGGAAAATGACCTTTCCTATCCGTTATTGAAGCTGTCAGTTGCTCAAAAAGGAGTACATTATTCAGCAACAAAAGTCTTTGATCATTTGCCCAACAACATAAGGTGTCTGGCACGTAGCAGATCAAGTTTTAAATCTAGCTTAAAATCATTTCTTTTGGACAACTCCTTCTACTACATGGACGAGTTTCTGTTTCAGAAATGATAAAAAAAATTGTACCTCTAAATGTAGTTGCATGTGTAGAACTAAAAGTTTCAGTAATATTAATGTTAGCACTATTCGTGTGTGTATATATATTTTTGTTCCGCATCATATCGATAAAATAAGCGAGAAAATGATCTACGGAACATGACATAACTAAACTAAACTAAACTATGCTGTAGCATCGTAATGCTCAAGCGAGCGAAAGCAGCTAATCGCTATATTACAAAATAAAATGTTTATTTCAAAATAAAGCAATAGCCTCCTGATCGCACACTTTTATTTGGCTCCTTTCTGATCGGCGGAAGCCAGTTGACGTCGTGCCACTCCAGAATGTTTACGCTCATTGCCTACCTTAGCTATTAACAGTATTGTGCGCCTAACTACTATACCAGTAGCCGTTGTGAATATAATGTTGATCAGTGTGCGATGTTGTGCGTAGTGACTGTTAATATTAGTTAATATTAGTTAGTTTGCTGATGATACAAGTATAGTAATCACACCTGACAAACGAGAATTAACTGATGAAATTGCCAATACTGTCTTTCAGAAAATTACTAAGTGGTTCCTTGTAAACGGACTCGCACTGAATTTTGATAAGACACAGTACATACAGTTCCGTACAGTGAATGGTATGACGCCATTAATAAATATAGACCTTAATCAGAAGCATATAGCTAAGGTAGAATATTGCAAATTTTTAGGTGTGTCCATTGATGAGAGATTAAATTGGAAGAAACACATTGATGATCTGCTGAAACGTTTGAGTTCAGCTACTTATGCAATAAGGGTCATTGCAAATTTTGGTGATAAACATCTTAGTAAATTAGCTTACTACGCCTATTTTCACTCGTTGCTTTCATATGGCATCATATTTTGGGGTAATTCATCACTGAGGAATAAAGTATTTATTGCACAAAAGCGTGTAATCAGAATAATAGCTGGAGTCCACCCAAGATCATCCTGCAGACATTTATTTAAGGATCTAGGGATATTCACAGTACCTTCTCAGTATATATACTCTCTTATGAAATTTGTTATTAACAACCAAACCCAATTCAAAAGTAATAGCAGTGTGCATAACTACAATACTAGGAGAAAGGATGATCTTCACTATTCAAGATTAAATCTAACTTTGGCACAGAAAGGGGTGAATTATACTGGCACTAAAGTCTTTGGTCACTTACCAAATAGTATCAAAAGTCTGACTGATAACCAACAAGTATTTAAGAAGAAATTAAAAGAATTTCTGAATGATAACTCCTTCTACTCCATAGAGGAATTTTTAGATATAAATTAAGAAAAAAAAACAAAAAAATATTAAAAAAATAAAAAAATAAAAAAATAATAAAAAAATAAAAAATAAAGAAAAACAAAAAAACACAATAAAATAAAGTTGTTATATTAACTTAAGTATGTTGTTAAAATAACCTAATTATGTCATTTATTGGAAAATTCGACTCGTTCCACATCATTACGAAATATCGTATTCATGATCCATGGAACTAGTATTAATCTAATCTAATCTAATCTAATCTAATCTTACAGAAACGACGAAAAGGCTGTACCTGGTCCTCCTAGCAACTCGACATTAACCTTTGTGTCACTTTTGCAACACATTAATCCATTACACGTTCATTTCTTTTACACGCTTCAAGTTGGCTGCTGTGGAGGAAGGAGGCTGGGCTTGTCACAGCTGCCTATGTACTACGAGCCGATCGCACGTTTCCTCTCGCAGCATCCTCCTCTTAGCGGCCAAGTAAAAGCGTGCAAGCGTATACAGGGCATGCATTCCTCTATGGAACACTAGAGGAAATGATAAGAAGACAAGAGAGAGGGGGGATCACAGGAATCTACCATTTTTCTATTTATTATCCTTTGCACGTACGTTTTCATGAGGTCAGTATTCTCCACATCGACAAATGTTTTCCACTACGGATATTTTAAAAGTAAATAACGAAGATTTAACATTATTCGACGTGTATAACTGTGCAGACGGTCCTTTACAGCGCGCTGTTCAACTAGCTGAAAATTTCTGACAACATACGAATACTAGTCGCATTCTACTAAACAAATTCCATTTGGCATTCTCACCTTTTCACAAGCAGCACTGCAGTTCGACAGGAAATCTTTTAAAAATGCTCTGTCGTCGACTTCTCAGAAACGCCAGTGTCTTGTATTCAACTCGTTAATTCTCCTAGCCTCTCTGCTTGCTACTCAATCCCACGGTTTGATTAACTTGGATCGTTGATAACGACTAGTTACAACGAGCTCCAGATACAACATTTCAAGCTTTTCGTAAGAATTCTTGGTATTATCTCGTAGCCTGTTTTTCAAAAAAATGAAATTGGTGTTGTGTTTGCACAGACATGCTAGTGACCCTGTTTATCAATCAAGAGATGAATAATGTTACATTCACGGTCATCTCTTTTTCGGCGTCTGTAGCTTCATTTACAAGTTCTCCGCTTCCACTCTGCGCGCCGCCATACAAGGATGAGGTTATAATAGCAAACTTCAGAAGTTCATTAAATCTTGGTTTTTTTTTCAGTTCGGAGCCTTTGTAATTATTTTCTCTTATGTCCCTTCTGTGGTTACGAAAGTCAGCGATGCAGGATATGGGAACCAATCAATGTTTACCGTAAGTCTGCACGAAGATAATTTTCATTGACAGTAGCTGCGTTTACTAGCTTCTGTAATGTAGACTGGGTGTTGTGTGATGTCCTTAGGTTAGCTAGGTTTAAGTAGTTCTAAGTTCTAGGGGACTGATGACCATAGATGTTAAGTCCCATAGTGCTCAGAGCCATTTGAACCATTTTTTGTAATGTAGACTCTTCGAGCGCAGACTGCGTTATAGAAGTTATCAACAGGAAGCAGGGGCAATAAATGAAACGCTAGGACCGAGTGATGTAAGAAAGGTATCAGCGCCAGGGTAGTAGACAGAAGCTCGTACACACCAAACGACTGATTTTTCGTATTACTGATTACTTTACCTCACATTACATGAATTATATTCCGTTTTCATCAAGACAGGAGTCAGTGTGTTGACGAAATAATTCCAAAATTAAATTTTCTTTATTGCAATGTAGCTGAAAGATTTAAAGCTACCAATTTTCATAAAAATAGTAATAATAAGTATGTTATAACCAAACAAATTAGTCTCAAGGACCCCTTTGAAGGGTACTCTTGCAAAACGTAGGAGGCATTAATTCACAGAAATTTTATTTTTAAATTGCTTAATACAGGGCGTCCATACATTATCTTTACAACTCCAGACTTTAACACTATTAAAACTACAGTAGTTATTAACAAATGGTTTACAGCATGTAATTTGATAACTCATGAAGTTTCGTTTCCTCATTCATAAAAATCAATGTGTTCATCCTTTGTGGTAGGTCTAATGTCTAGTCGGAATTCCATTTCCCTCCACGTGCGATTTAAGAGCTCCACGGTGGCTTCAAGTCCTGTAGCTTCTAACCTGTTTTGGACAGATTCTATGGTTCTCGCTTCCCACGCCCGGGTTCCCGGGTTCGATTCCCGGCGGGGTCAGGGATTTTCTCTGCCTCGTGATGGCTGGGTGTTGTGTGCCGTCCTTAGGTTAGTTAGGTTTAAGTAGTTCTAAGTTCTAGGGGACTTCTGACCACAGCAGTTGAGTCCCATAGTGCTCAGAGCCATTTGAACCATTTGAACAGATTCTATGGCCTCCACGCTCTCCTGACCTCAACGCTCTTGACTTTCATTTATGGGGGCATTTGGAAGCTCTTGTCTACGCAACCCCGGTACCAAATGTAGAGACTCTTCGTGCTCGTATTGTGGACAGCTGTGATACAATACGCCATTCTCCAGGGCTGCATCAGCGCATCAGGGATTCCATGCGACGGAGGGTGGATGCATGTATCCTCGCTAACGGAGGATATGTTGAACATTTCCTGTAACAAAGTGTTTGAAGTCACGCTGTTACGTTCTGTTGCTGTGTGTTTCCATTCCACGATTAATATGATTGGAAGAGAAGTAATAAAATGAGCTCTGACATGGAAAGTAAGCGTTTCCGGACACATGTCCACATATTTTCTTTCTTTGTATGTGAGGAATGTTTCCTGAATGTTTGGCCGTACCTTTTTGTAAAACCCTGTATATGCTCTACACCCTCGGCGAAGATCGGATTTCGGAATTTAGTGAGCAGCCCCTTCCGTTTAGCGCGCCGTCTGTCTGCAAGTGTGTCCCACTTCAAACGTTCTACGAGATTTGTAGCGCTCTCGCGATGGCTAAATGTACCAGTTACGAATCTTGCCGCTCTTCTTTGGACCTTCTCAATCTCTTGAATCAGACCCAACTGGTAAGGGGCCCACACAGACGAACAATACTCGAAGACTGGACGAACTACGAGGTGCATTCAAGATCTAAGGCCTCCGATTTTTTTTCTCCGGACTGGAAAGAGATAGAAACATGCGCATTGTTTTAAAATGAGGCCGCGTTCATTGTCAATACGTCCCAGAGATGGCAGCACCGTACGGCAGATGGAATATTACCGCCAGCGGCGAGAATGAGAACTGTTTTAAATACTTAAAATGGCGACGTTTTCCTTACTTGAACAGCGTGCAATCATTCGTTTTCTGAATTTGCGTGGTGTGAAACCAATTGAAATTCATCGACAGTTGAAGGAGATATGTGGTGACGGAGTTATGGATGTGTCGAAAGTGCGTTTGTGGGTGCGACAGTTTAATGAAGGCAGAACATCGTGTGACAACAAACCGAAACAATCTCAGGCTCGCACAAGCCGGTCTGACGACACGATCGAGAAAGTGGAGAGAATTGTTTTGGGGGATCGCCGAATGACTGTCAAACAGATCGCCTCCAGAGTTGGCATTTCTGTGGGTTCTGTGCACACAATCCTGCATGACGACCTGAAAATGCGAAAAGTGTCATCCAGGTGGGTGCCACGAATGCTGACGGACGACCACACGGCTGCCCGTGTGGCACGTTGCCGAGCAATGTTGACGCACAACGACAGCACGAATGGGACTTTCTTTTCGTTGGTTGTGACAATGGATGAGACGTGGATGCCATTTTTCAATCCAGAAACAAAGCGCCAGTCAGCTCAATGGAAGCACACAGATTCACCGCCACCAAAAAAATTTCGGGTAACCGCCAGTGCTGAAAAAATGATGGTGTCCACGTTCTGGGACAGAGAGGGCGTAATCCTTACCCAATGCGTTCCAAAGGGCACTACGGTAACAGGTGCATCCTACGAAAATGTTTTGAAGAACAAATTCCTTCCTGCACTGAAACAAAAACGTCCGGGAAGGGTTGCGCGTGTGCTGTTTCACTAAGACAACGCACCCGCACATCGAGCTAACGTTACGGAACAGTTTCTTCGTGATAACAACTTTGAAGTGATTCCTCATGCTCCCTACTCACCTGACCTGGCTCCTAGTGACTTTTGGCTTTTTCCAACACTGAAAGACACTCTCTGTGACCGCACATTCACCAGCCGTGCTGCTATTGCCTCAGCGATTTTCCAGTGGTCAAAACAGACTCCTAAAGAAGCCTTCGCCGCTGCCATGGAATCGTGGCATCAGCGTTGTGAAAAATGTGTACGTCTGCAGGGCGATTACGTCGAGAAGTAACGCCAGTTTCATCGATTTCGGGTGAGTAGTTAATCAGAAAAAAAATCGGAGGCCTCAGAACTTGAATGCACCTCGTAAGATCTTGTAAGCTATTTCCTTTGTTGAAGGACTGCATCGCTTCAGGATTCTACCAATAAACCGCAATCTAGAGTTCACCTTGCCCGGTACTTGTGTAATCTGATCATTCCATTTGAGATCATTTCGAATAGTCACACCTAGATACTTGACAAATGTTACCGCTTCCAAAGACTGGGAATTTAATTTGTGCTCGTACATTAATGGAGATTTTCGCCTTGGTATACGCAGTAGGTTACACTTAATATTATTGAGAGATAACTGCCAGTCATTACACCATGTATTTATTTTCTGCAAATCCTCATTGATTTATTCACAACTTTCGTGTGATACTACTTTCCTGTAGACTACAGCATCAGCTGCAAACAGTCTAATCACGCTATCAATAGCATCAACCATATCGTTTATGTAAACCGTTAAAAGCAGCAGACCCCGTTCACGACGACATACTGCTCCCTGTCTGTTAGAAAACTTTCAATCCAACCTCATATGTCATCGGATAGACCGTAAGCGCGCACTTTTTGGAGCGAGTGACAGTGCGGAACTGAATCTAACGCATTTCGAAAGTCGAGAAATATGGCATCAACCTGGGAGCCGGTATCTAGAGCCCGTTGTATATCATGCACAAAGAGGGCCAGATGTGTCTCGAATGACCGCTGTTTCCTAAAACCGTGTTGGTTTCTGCAGATGAGCTCAGAGTCTAGAAAGATCGTTATGTCCCTACCGTAGCTAAGTCTTGATCTCCTTCTACAATTTGCCTACTTCCCTCTTACCAAACTGACGCTTCCTCGATGCCTCAGTAAGTTTTGTATCTACCGATCCCTTCTTTGAGGCAGATTGTGCAATAAATTTATTTCCATCCCAATTCTGTCCAGTGCCCCTTGATTACCGTTCGACATTATCTGTTTAAAGTTCAGCTCTCTTCTGTAGCACAACATTTCGCAAGTTTATGAAGAACAAATTCCTTCCTGCACTGCAACAGATCGCGTTGACGGAGGAGATAGAGAAGATCCAAAGAAGAGCGGCGCGTTTCGTCACAGGGTTATTTGGTAACCGTGATAGCGTTACGGAGATGTTTAATAAACTCAAGTGGCAGACTCTGCAAGAGAGGCGCTCTGCATCGCGGTGTAGCTTGCTCGCCAGGTTTCGAGAGGGTGCGTTTCTGGATGAGGTATCGAGTATATTGCTTCCCCCTACTTATACCTCCCGAGGAGATCACGAATGTAAAATTAGAGAGATTAGAGCGCGCACGGAGGCTTTCAGACAGTCGTTCTTCCCGCGAACCATACGCGACTGGAACAGGAAAGGGAGGTAATGACAGTGGCACGTAAGGTGTCCTCCGCCACACACCGTTGGGTGGCTTGCGGAGTATGAATGTAGATGTAGATGTAGATGTAGCCTTCTAGTCCGAAACGTTTATCGTCCACGTTTTGTGGAAAGATGAAGCTGCGTTCCCAGCTGTGTCGGTTCCAAACAAGCAGCCAATATCCTACTTGCGGTCCCTACCGTGCCTAAGACATCGAATTCGTCTCCTCCTACAGCCGTGATTCGACTTTCTTTAAGGACAGAATGGGACGCCACTACTCTAATAAAATAAGAGTCGATGACAGACTCTGCTGTATAAAACTTGTATATTTCTATCGAGACTCAAATAAATATTTAACAATAAGCTCACAGATTTAAGAAGATATGAAGCCACTGAGACAGGTAGTAGTCTACTCAAGTATGAGTCGACGACAGCAGCAGATAACAGATATTTTAGTAGAGTTGTAGCATCAATTTCTGTCCTTAATCTGTCCACTGTGACTGCGAAAACAAAGTCGAATCACTGCTGTAATAGAAGACGAATTCGATGCCTTAGGCAGGAAGTAGGATGACGGCTTCTTGTTTGCAACTCACACAGCCAGGGGACGTATCTTCACCTTTTTACAAAACGTGGGCAATAGACGATTCAGGCAACAAGGATACAGAAGCTTTTTAAGGGGCTCCGGAACGGCCTATACTTGCAATGTTAAAATAACGCTTATAAATTACATCTTTCCTCACAAAGTATTTGAGGTAGGAAGTTGAACTTTTTACAGATTATTTATTGGAATATGGGCTACAACTTAACACAGGGATTTTACAAAATTTTAGTTCAGTTATTAAAGATGATTTTTTTTCAATTGTAATGAAAATTCACAACATCTTTTTGCAATTTTTTATTTATATATTCAAAAATATACAGTTTTTTGGAAAAAGGCTGTGTTAAATTATGCAGAAGGTACTGTGTAACATTTACTGAAAGTTTGAAACAAATATGTTTGGAAGAATCTTAGAAAACATGTAATTAGTATGAGAAAATAAAAGTTTTGGGAATCGAGCGAAAAAGATTGGATTAATTTTTTAGTGCATTCCAGGTCCATAGGATGGATTATCTTCATCCTCTGCAAACTCCTCCTCCAGCTTCCTCTTGTTCCTCCTCCTGTTTACTCTTGCTTGTATTTCTAGACTCTTTACAGCCCTGTCTGCAGCCCGAAGGCGTTCCTTGTCTAAAGCAAGCATCGCTCGTACCATGTTAGAACCTATCTTCATTCCCATATTTCTAAATACCTTTGGCTTTCCAACATTTCTCCTTTTCTTAAAAGCCTTCAGAGGATTTCTAATAACTTTACTTTTACTCAAGAAACAGAATTAATTACGAATATTTTCGAGATAACGACAGAGTAAATAAACATGAAACAATCGACAATCACACCAGCGATATATATTGAACCATCACAGGTTAGCCACAGCACATACTTTATCTCACATCACTAAAATGTACCTGATGGCCGGCCGCGGTGGTCTAGCGGTTCTGGCGCTGCAGTCCGGAACCGCGGGACTGCTACGGTCGCAGGTTCGAATCCTGCCTCGGGCATGGGTGTGTGTGATGTCCTTAGGTTAGTTAGGTTTAAGTAGTTCTAAGTTCTAGGGGACTTATGACCTAAGATGTTGAGTCCCAAAGTGCTCAGAGCCATTTGAACCATTTTTTTGTACCTGATGAACACGGACGTTAATAATAACACCATTTGACAGCAGTTTAACAGCGCCACAGTGGGTCACGCCCATGTAGAACACACTTCAAAAAAAATTTAAAAATAGTTGTAGTCTTCGGAATTGAATAAATTATATATCTATTAAAAGGTAATAGTCTGCAGATTCAGAAAACGCAAAAAAGTAAAAATTGAACTTTTCATGATTTTGAGCCTTTCCGGAGCCCCTTAAATGTGGTGCTACATAAGAGAGGTGAACATTAAACAGATAATGAAGAATGGTAATGAACAGGTATTGAACCGAATTGACGTGAAAATAAATTTATTGCACAACCTGCCTCAAAGAAGGGATCGTTAGATAGAACACATCCTGAGGCATCAAGGAACCGTCAGTTTGGTAAGAGAGGGAAGTAGACAAGTAAAAAACTGTAGAGGCAGGCCAAGGATTAGCTACAGGAAGCAGGTTCGAATGAATGTAGGTTACAATAATTAATACTTGAAAAGGCCAGCACAGGATAGGCTTGAGTCGACAGCTACCATGTTCTACCGTCATGTGCCATCATTACAATGAATCTCCCTCTCTCACTCCAAATATATGTTATATCTGAATAAATACGTGTGCGGCTTTTCTCCACTCACCTAGCTTTGTCTACCGGACCTGATTACCTTGTTGAATCTGTGAGGTTCTTGTTAATATGTTTGAGGGTCTTCATCGAAATATACATATTCTACACGCACTAGTAGGTTGACAACGCTTGGTCAGCCGAGAAAAACCACAGACATAGGAATTGTATTCAGAGGAGTCAAAATGAATAAACAGAAAGCGTAGTTGAAGATGAGGGAGACAGATACCGGCTAATGGCGGCCCATGTTAGTAGAACGTTGCGTATCACCGTAGAGGCGGCATGGAAGCGTCGGTGGTCTGCTTGCGATCGCAATTACTAGTTGCCATCGTAAATTCCGGATGATCTGACTGCCGCAATAGCGAACATCAAGGTCATTGTCTGTTTTTCCGATTAACTGGCAATCTAATATCGGCCGTTCTGGTGTTGCTGGCGCTCTGTCAAAATGACTCAATAAGGCGCGTAAACGTTAGTACAATGTGGTCTGGAAATTCACTGTGCCAGCCACAGAAATTCATCTTGACTGCGACAGAAACCGGGTCCCAGTGAGACAGAGCTCTTTGTGTGGGTGTTACTTGACACCTCTGATTTCAGGGTAAACGACTAATTGCGCAGAGGGCTCTGCTTTTTGTAGCCAGACTAACTGCACTCATTTGCACAGTTTTGGGCAAATACTTATTTTAATTAGGTTGCCAAACAACGAATACCTCTAATCGCCAGAAATTCATGTGCGAAGGGCCGTTCACACTAGTCACAAAGAGCTTCCTCGCAAGGGAAAGCGCCAATCTGGCGAAAATTATTAGTATCTGCAATTACGACCAGCAAAAATGATGGGTAAAACCTCATTACCGTGGTAGTATTACTAACCACATAGTATCTCTCGTTCGGCCTCGCAACTCACATGAAAGTCACAAATACCATTATAATCAAAATGAAGTAATATCGTTGCTGGCGTCGAAGGCTTGTTAATCTCTGATTACTCTAATTGTGATGTGGCGTTAACAGTTCGCAACACCTGGAGAGCGCGGCAGTACAGGCTGCACGCCAGACAAATCTTGTCAGAAAAGACTTCCCACCACAAATTTATGTTCGGCGCCAGCACATTTCGCTTTTTCAGAAAAGCTTTTCTATTGCCGAGTACGTATGTTTTCAAATAGTTGTTAAATTACCAAGCTTTTTAAACTAGTTTCTTCAGACAGAACAATCTACCATTACCAGGGTGCAAGTGTGCAAAACGTGTTTGTGTTTTAAAAGTGTTATATCTCTAATTTCTTCCCCCATCGTCCAAAAAAGTCAAGTGGCATTAGAAAACATCTAGGAGCCAAGAAGATGCACGTAGTTGAACTTCATAATGCATGAGAAAATTTACAGACGGTTTGTATCCAGCAGCGAATGTCAAATGGACAATGATAATAGTGATGAAGATCGCAATGATCTTATTTATGAATCCTAATATACAAATGAAATACTAATGTGGTTTGACTATTTACAATCACAAAAACTGGACAATATCTACTTAGAATAGAGTAGACATAAAGTTTTGGAGTTCCGTACTTAATGAAATATGCTGAACCTCCTCAAAACTTATCGACAAGCCATTCACTCAGAACCGTCTATTGATATTTTCGTATATTTGATTAGTTTGCCTGCAAGTAAAGAGAATTAACAATATTTGCTATTCATATACTTATGTCATCTGCAGAAAGACCAAAACTTGTAAATCTGTAGCTCGTGACGTCTGAAGATTTGTGTATTTGTGATCGAGCAGATCCAAAAAGATCGTGTTCCTTTTTTTTTTTTTTTGGCGGGGGGGGGGGGGGGGGGCGGCTTACTCTTGATGTCCTATCATCTCGTCTCTTCTTCTTGTCAGAGTTTTCCAGATGTTCTTTTTTCCTCGCCGTTTCTACGGAGAACCTCCTCATTTACTATCTTACCACTATGCCCCCGATTCTTTAAAGAATCGAGCTCCCATGTATACAACAATTTCAAACTTCTGATTAATTCCTAAAGAGTTAATGTTTTAAATATTTGACATTAAGCATTTAAGCGAGAAAAGAGTGTAAAAGGTGAAATTAATATTTAAAGTTTGTTGGGAGTCGTTGAGTCCTCTCTTTATGAAACAGTGGATGTTATTACCCTGGTTAATTTCCACTAGCTAGTTTTTCATGCATCTCAGTGTTTATGAAGTCGTATCTCCTGAACTACGCGTCGTGTAATGACATAATTTTGCAGATACATTCCATGATATACGTGGATACCGCCTGCTAAATGTACTGCGAATGAAGGTAGCAGTAAAGACGTAATAAACTTCACTGCTGACGCTGCAGTTATACTGCTAGAACAGCGAAAATGTTCGGGGTGGGGCAAATAAAACTGGCCCAGAGAACAGAATTCCATGGTATAAGGAAACACAGCAGAGGAAATGAAATACAGTACTAACCTGCTGTAGCGGATGTTGAAAGTGACCAACACTCTCATCCCTTGGCGCTTTTGGGCCCTGGTTAGCAAGCTGCTGAAGGCGGGTCGAAGAACCGAAATTTTCTGCTGCAGTTCTCGAAGACTATGAGGGTTGTTGCGGTACACCTTAGAGTTGAGGGTTCCCTGGCATGTCAGGTGCCCTGGGTAGCCAGCTAGGATCGCGACCGGACTGACCTCTGCTGACAACTCTGTTAAGCGTGAAGATTTTGTAAATGTGCTCCAAGGTTCGCCCCACTGTATTGGCAGTTGCTCCATCCTGTTGCAAATAATCAGACGCGGTGTGATTACATGCACACTTTCCTGTACAATCGTATCCACTTGTCCACGCCAATTTTATTTGCCCCAAGCTGTACTAATGGACAAGCTTTCTCGTTTGCATCACTTTGTGGGGGCTGTCAACAAGAAAAAATTTCATCAAGGTTTGAAATTATGTGTAAAGTCTCTTGCAAGTCACTCAGTTTTCTCAACCTGAAATGCTGGATTTGCGCGCACTGAGTTACCCTGCCTCAAGACGTTTACCGTTCACACTTTTTAACTGCAATATTTTTCTTATTGTGTTAAACCTTTAACTTAATATTATAGCTCTTAACGTGTGGACTATGATGGCGTTTAATATTTTTGAATTCGGTCAGTAACTGTATGAAATACTGAAAATTAAATCTCTGTACTCCTGGAAGCCGTTAGATAAGCAGCCTGCGATTGAAATCCTGCACCATGGCCTATGAACCGGGTTAACTCTTAGGTATTATAAATCAGTCCACGTAATTTTCAACATCCTTCTATAGCACCTCATCTAGCACTCTTCCACTCTCTTCTTTTCGTGTTTTCCCACAGTTGTGGCCGAGCTGTTCTAGGCGCTTCAGACCGGAACCGCTCTGCTGCTACGGTCGCAGGTTCGAATCCTGCCTCGGGCATAGATGTGTGTGATGTCCTTAGGTTAGTTAGGTTTAAGTAGTTCTAAGTCTAGGGGACTGATGACCTCAGATGTTAAGTCCCATAGTGCTCAGAGCCATTTGAACCACAGTTCGTGATTCACTTCCATAAAATGTTCTGTTCCAAACGTGCATTCCCAGTTCCTCATGAAACTAAGGCTTATACGTTGTTGCAATGTGTGTGTCAGACAATTTAGCAGCAAAAACGTAAGTAAATACATTAATGAAATGATTCAAACGCACAACTCACTTAAGGTAAACACTAAAATAGACTGAGGTGACAAAAGTCATGGGATAGTGATATGGACATATACAGGTGGCGATAGTTTCGTGTGCACAAGATATAAAAGGGGACGCATCCGCAGAGCTATGATTTGTACTCAGGTGATTCATTTGAAAAGCTTTCAGACGTGATTATGGCCGAACGACGGTAATTAACAGACTCTGAACGTGGGTGTAGTCAGAGCTAGATGCATGGGGCAATCCGTTTCGGAAATCGTTACGGAATTCAATATTCAGAGATCCAAGTGTCAATAGTGTGCCGAAAATACCAAGTTTCAGGCATTACCTGTCACCACGAACAACGCAGTGGCTGACGGTCTTCACTTAACGACCGAGAGCAGAGGCGTTTGCGAAGAATTGTCAGTGCTAAAAGACAAGCAACACTGCGTCAAATAACCACAGAAATCAATGTGGGACGTAAGATGAACGCATCTATTAGGACAGTGCGGAGAAATTTGCAGTTAACGGGCTATGGCAGCAACGACATCACCTGCAGAGCCTCTCCTGGTCTAGTGATCATATCGGTTGGACGTTAGATATCTGGAAAACAATGGCCTGGTCAGATGAGTTCCGATTTCAGTTGCTAAGAGCTGATTGTAGGATTCGAGTATCACGCAGAACCCACAGCCATGGGCCAAGTTGTCAACAAGGTACTGTGCAAGCCGGTTGTGGCTCCATAATGGTGTGGACTGTGTTTACATGGAATGGATTGGGTCCTATGGGGATTGGGTCCTATGGATTTCGGCTACTTGGGGACCATCTGCAGCCATACGACGGAAATTTTATGGATGCACCATGTCATTGCCCCCCATATTTGCCACTGGTCTCAAGAACATTCTGGTCAGTTTGAGCGAACGATTTGGCCACGCATATTGCCCAACAAGAATTCCATCGAACATTTATGGGACATAATCGAGACGTCAGTTGGTGCACAAAATCCAACAGTCGCAACACTTTCTGAGTTATGGACGGCTGTAGAGGCTGAGTATTTCTCCAGCGGACTTCCAACGACTTGTTGAGTCCATGTCATGCAAAAGGAGGTCCCACGCGATATTAGGAGGCATCCCATGACTTTTGTCACCTTAGTGTAAATGTACCTTTCTGTAGAGGTTAAAATTGCAGTGTGTAACACCACTGGCACATCCAGCAAATAATCCGTATCAAACTTCACATTAATGCACTGTGCCAGGTGGTTATAATTAAAGCGGAGCTTCTCACTGAGGTCCAGTGTGTGCTGTAAATATCGCATGGCAGCAAAACTTGGTAGATGTGTTAATGCGGAAGCGATTTACGCTGGGAAAAAATAGGTCCAGTTTTGGTCAAGGTTCAAATCTCGTCGGCGTCTCCGATGCTCATATTGAACAAACTGTGAAAGCAGCGATTAATAATGAAATTAACATTATTCCTTTGTCTGGAACAGCGCGACCGCTACGACCGTAGGTTCGAATCCTGCCTCGGGCATGGATATGTGTGACGTCCCTGGGTTAGTTAGGTTTAAGTAGTTCTAAGTCCTAGGGGACTGATGACCTCAGATGTTAAGTCCCATAGTGCTCCGGGCCATTTGAACCAAGCCATTTGAACCATTATGCCTTTCTCACTTGTTTGACCTTTTCTGCCCACATCCAGTTCTTAATCCATTACATATGGAAACATTTCTACACGTCTTTCTTGCATTCACAGCGTCCGATTTTCATCTGGTGCCCAAAACTGGAACTAATTTTTTCCAGCGTAAATCGATTGCGCATTAACGACTTAGAAGATCTAGCAAGTTTCGCTGCCGTACGATAATTAATGCCCTCCCTGGACCTCTGTAGGTAGCTGCACTTTTATTATAACCACCCAGTACATGCAACTGCAATGGGCCTGTTGATGTAAGTATGCTGCCGAAACGCGCATACTAATAAATATTAGATAAAAGTTACCGCAGCGGTTCAAATGATTCCACAAATTTAAAGTACAGTCGCAGACCAACATGGGTCAAATTAAAATGTCTTTCACGAATGAAGACGTCCTACCCCGTGTTGCTAGCAAACAGAACGTGATGCGCGGGACTACCAGCTATTCTGCTGTTCTGTCGTCAGGGTATCTATCGGCCACGCGCCGTGTCGTATGTAGAGGCAGGCCCAAGGCGATACGGCACGCGTGGCGGGACAGCAGCGTTGGTGAGCCCTAGCGGGCGTCGCGGCGTGACGTTCCCGATTTCCTTTGGAGGCGCAGCGGCGGACTGAGGCGCGCACAAAGCGCAGACGCGGCAGCAGCCGGCGTTGAGTCACCGACAGCGAGCACGTGCTCCGCGGCGGTCACTCCGGTGCACGCAGCCCCGCTGGCGATGACGCCAGCCCGTTTCCCTGCTACGACTCGCGTGGGTGGATCCGTTGTCGCCACACAGTGCTCCCTCACCGCTGCTGTCCCAGTTTTATGACCCCTAATGCCTTCGATCCACCACAGCTCTTATTCTGGAACAGGCCTAAAGCCGTCGGCATACGGACCGTGCTCTCGCACTCTAACATTGAGCCTGCCGAGTTCAACGTGCTACTGAACGCCCAGAAACGATGCGACTTGTGCATACGGTACGTGTGCGTCAACATTGTATACGTGACCGCAGCGCTCTCCGGCGAAAGCTGGCATCTGTAACTGACTCGCAAATCACACTATTTACGAAATTAATGGGCGTAAAATTCCTACGTTAGCTCTATTAAAAAGCACATTTCCTTTCTTGTTCACGTGCTAGTCACGTTGCACTGTCTGTAGCATTTATAAATAAAAATTTCAATAACGATGAATATGTGTGACGGTACGTCACATAAATATTGACATTTTTATTGGTTGTAAGCAGTGGACAATAATTTGAATTGTTAAGGGTGAACTAAAAATTATTTGTAAACGCTTAACGTATTTTATGAACATAATTAGTATAAAAGATACAGTTCAAAAATGGTTCAAATGGCTCTGAGCACTATGCGACTTAACTTCTGAGGTCATCAGTCGCCTAGAACTTAGAACTAATTAAACCTAACTAACCTCAGGACATCACACACATCCATGCCCGAGGCAGGATTCGAACCTGCGACCGTAGCCTTGAAAAAAAAAAAACAAAAAAAAAACAAAAAAAAAACCTGATATGCAGCGATAATTTAAAAGTGGCATCTTTATTTAAAACATGTCTATGAAAATAAAAAAGGATCGGTAAGAGACGCGATTGTACGGCCGAGGAGGACGGACGTACTTTATGGCACACACACTGTTTTGTTTCGCGATACGGAAGGCAGCCATTGAGCGGCTACACATATTTTATGTAATTTTGTAGTCTGCTAAAATAAACTAATTATTCTTATCACAAAATGAATTTATTTGCAATAGTTGTCACCTCAAATGATCGCAGAGGCTAATTATTTTTAATAAGCATTTTTTTTCAGTAATTTGCGCTGCGGAAAGCTCCTCTTCCGATGCAGCCTCTGGTCGTCCATTACGCGCTGAAGTATTAATTTATTTTTCAAAGTGTTAACAGTAACTGTAAATGCGAGAGATTTCGTTGTAAGAACCTTTCTGAATTGCAACAGATAATTAATTTAAAGCTCATTTTTTAAATTATACAGGTTCCATGAGTTCAGTAAGTTTTATCTAGCCCGCTCCACTGCAACAATCGAAATTCTCTCGAGCCTTGCTTTGCAATCAGTAAATAGAAATTAACAAAATTACATACTATATTTTAGTCATCACGTCCAAAATCTAAAGTTGGTACATGAATAACAGCGGCCCTTTAAGAACCCGTTTCATATTTACCTATGCACTTAAGTAAAAGTGATAAGAAAAGATAATATCCCTGAGAGAAAGAATCATGCTCTAACAAAAAATATTCACCTGATAAATTAAAAATAAAAAAATATATAATTTTTTTATAATACACGTAACGTATGGTATAAGACAAAAAGGAAAATGCCACGTCCAGTCAATAATGACATCGGATAATACAAGTTCGATTACAAATAGTGCGATTCAAATTTAGAATAGTTGTCCAGACAAGATGAAAGTTATTTAATCATCCTCACTCTTTAGTAAAACCTCATTGCTCCTATTCAGTAGCCGAATCTTCACAACATCGAAATACAAAAGTTAAGTAGTGCAAGCTGTTTTGTAGATAAAGTTAATCGAACAAATTCGCTCCTCAGAAAGAGCAAACTTATATTTACATAACATCGGATATTATAGAACATTCGTTTATTAAATTAATAAGGGAGTTACAGAACCCATTAGAAAACGTGAAGGTTGGTAAAACAGTATTTGGAGCCAGCAACACATGTAACGTCCCCTTAGAAAAATTTTAAAATGACAGTGCTGGAAAACCTCTTACGTTATTTGATTTTCAAACAGCTGAGCAAAACTGAACGTACTCAGACATTTCTCTTTTTACTTATTCTGATCATCACTAAACTGACACACAATATTTTTTTTTAGCCCAACGCAATCTGACTTTCAACAACCCCTACAAAAGAATGGCCCTGACTAACAATAACCTATACCTTTCATGAATCACTTACCTCACAAAAATCTTCGTTGCTCGAACTACTGCAATACATCGAGCGCCAATACTGCCAGCTAAATAAAAGATTCTAACTACTGAAGACACTAACCACTGATAGGCATAGTTAGCAAATGAAAGATTTTGATAGAGAACAAACAATGTATTTACCTTAATAGTGTTCAAAAGTCATCATATATATGTCTATCAATTCATGACATCCATCTTTACAAATTTCCTTTTTATGGCGGACACACGTCCAGATCGTCCACTTATAGCAACCTCTCAAACCTCTGGCATCTCTCTCTCCACATCCACCACTGCTGGCGGCTCACGTCCAACTGCCCAACGCTACGCGCTGTTCACATCCAACTGCCCAACACTACACAAGCCAATATTCCAACAATGAGTCCAACCAGCTACAGACTGCACACAGTACAGTCAGTGATTTTCATACAGAGTGCTACGTGGCGTTACCAACATAAAAACCTAAACAGCCTACTTACACGCATCATATGTCTTATTACTAAATTGCGTCTCTACTCATTGCGATATATCGACCATATATATTGCATCTTACCATCTCCTGAAAGCTTTAATTTTGGACATGTTAATAACTGACATGTAATTATAAGAAACTGTACAGAGAACAGTGCGTTTTTGATGGACCCTCAGTATTTCATTTCCTTGAAACGGCATACTTTCATAATAGGCACGTTACAATAATTCTTTACCCACCAATATGACGTATCCCGTCATTCTTGTTGCAACAAATCGTGCAGTTAACGACGAGTATTTATATGGGCTTCAACTGAAAGCCAAAATGGCCTCTCGTGAATCTGTATTGAAGAGAGATGGTGTCATCTGACGTGGCGGCATTCTTCCATTTCAGTGGTCTACGTCCAGACGCACGTTCAGAATATCTGACATGCTAGAAATTGTCCTGCACGTTCAGAAAGACTCAACGACGTGCTTTTTCCACGCTATGACGTCAGAAACTCGTCACGCTTAACGCTTAACGGCCCATGTGCTGACGGCTGAAAGTGTAACTCGTGAGTGGCGTTTACCTTTTACGCCCCATTACATTATTAACAGACATTCGAACCTGGATTCGACTTACTCTTGGCTTAAGATTATTTCGAAAAATGCTCGTAGGAACTAACGGGATGTCGTCTAGAATCCAAAGCGATTCTAAGGTCCCCCAAGGAGCTATTCTGGGCTCTCTGTTGTTCTTAATCTACAGAAACGATTAGGAGATAATCTGAGCTGCCCTTTACGATTATTTGCGGATCGCGCTGTCATTTACCGTCTTGTAACACACAAGGATAACAAAACGAATTACAAAATGATCTAGAAAAGAGATTTGTAGGGCGCAGAAAGTAGGAATTGATAATGTACAATAAAAGGAACAAGATCCTCCACATTAGTATTATAAAAATACCATTAATTTCGGCCACGCCGGCCGGTGTGGTCGAGCGGTTCTAGGTGCTTCAGTCTGGAACCGCGCGACCGCTACGGTCGTGGGTTCGAATCCTGCCTCTGGCATGGATGTGTGTGATTTCCTTAGGTTAGTTAGGTTTAAGTAGTTCTAAGTTCTAGGGGACTGATGACCTCAGAAGTTAAGTCCCATAGTGTTCAGAGTCATTTGAACCTCCAAACAAAACCAACACGCTGTTATTCTTTTCTTGGCTGCCGAAGAACAAAGGCCGGTGGACATCCATCGGAGAATGAAGGATGTGCAAGTATCGAGCAGAAAGCCTTTAAGCCTCTCGAAAAACCTGCTTCAACGGGTGCTGCTGCTTCATGATAACGCACGTCCCCGCATCGCAACGCTACGGTCGCAGGTTCGAATCCTGCCTCTGGCATGGATGTGTGTGATGTCCTTAGGTCAGTTACGTTTAAGTAGTTCTAAGTCCTAGGGGACTAAGGCCTCAGATTTTAAGTCCCATAGTGCTCAGAGCCATTTGAACCATTTTTGAACCACATCGCAAATGTCAAACGCAGAAGTTAATCCAACACAAGTGACAGACACGCAATCACCGGCCCTATAAACGTGTGGTTCCTGAAGAGGGGCAGCAGCCTTTTCAGTAGTTGCAGGGGCAACAGTCTGGATGATTGACTGATCTGGCCTTGTAACACTAACCAAAACGGCCTTGCTGTGCTGGTACTGCGAACGGCTGAAGCAAGGGGAAACTACAGCCGTAATTCTTCCCGAGGGGATGCATCTTTACTCTATGGTTAAATGATGATGGCGTCCTCTTGGGTAAAATATTCCGATGGTAAAATAGTCCCACATTCGGATCTCCGGGCGGGGACTACTCAGAAGGACGTCGTTATCAGGAGAAAGAAATCTGGCGTTCTACGGATCGGAGCGTGGAATGTCACATCCCTTAATCGAGCAGGTAGGTTAGAAAATTTAAAAGGGAAATGGATAGGTTAAAGTTAGATATAGTAGGAATTAGTGAAATTCGCTCGCAGGAGGAACAAGACTTTTGGTCAGGCGAATAAAGGGTTATAAATACAAAATCAAATAGGGGTAATACAGGAGTCGGTTTAATAATGAATAAAAAAATAGAAGTGCGGGTAAGCTACTACAAACAGCATAGTGAACGCATTAGTGTGGCCAAGATAGACACGAAGCCCACGTCTACTACAGTAGTACAAGTTTATATGCCAACTGGCTCTGCAGATGACGACGAAATTGAAGAAATGTATGATGAAATAAAAGAAATTATTCAGATAGTGAAGGGGGACGAAAATTTAATAGTCATGGGTGATTGGAATTCGGTAGTAGGAAAAGGGAGAGAAGGAAACGTAGTAGGTGAATATGGATTGGGGCTAAGAAATGAAAGAGGAAGCCGCCTGATTTTTGCACAGAGCACAACTTAATCATAGCTAACACTTGGTTCAAGAATCATAAAAGAAGGTTGTATACATGAAAGAAGCCTGGAGATACTCTCTTTCAAATTTTGAAGGTGGCAAAAGTAAAATACAGGGACCGAAAGGACATTTACAATTTTTACAGGAACCAGATGGCAGTTATAAGAATCGAGGGGCATGAAAGGGAAGCAGTGGTTGGGAAAGGAGTGAGATAGGGTTGTAGCCTCTCCCCGATGTTATTCAGTCTGTATATTCAGCAAGCAGTAAAGGAAACAAAAGAAAATTTCGGAGTAGGAATTAAAATCCATGGAGAAGAAATAAAAACTTTGAGGTTCGCGCCGGTTGGAGTGGCCGAGCGGTTCTAGGCGCTACAGTTTGGAACTGCTCGACCGCTGCGGTCGCAGGTTCGAATCCTGCCTCAGGCATGGATGTGTGTGATGTCCTTAGGTTAGTTAGGTTAAATAGGGGGCTGATGACCTCAGATGTTAAGTCCCGTAGTGCTCAGAGCCACTTTTTTTTTTGTAGTTCGCCGTGTGCGGAATGGACAGTGTCTTGAAAGGAGGGTATAAGATGAACATCAACAAAAGCAAAACGAGTATTATGGAATGTAGTCGAATTAAATTGGGTGATTGTGAGGGAATTAGATTAGGAAATGAGACGTTTAAAGTAGTAAATGAGTTTTGCTATTTGGGGATCAAAATAACTGATGATGGTCGAAGTAGAGAGGATATAAAATGTAGACTGGCAATGGCAAGGAAAGCATTTCTGAAGAAGAGAAATTTTTTAACATCAAGCACAGATTTAAGTGTCAGGAAGTCGTTTCTGGAAGTATTTGTATGGAGTGTAGCGATGTATGGAAGTGAAACGTGGATGATAAATAGTTTAGAGAAGAAGAGAATAGAAGCTTTCGAAATGTGGTGCTACAGAAGAATGCTGAAGATTAGATGTGTAGATCACATAACTAATGAGGAGGTATTGAACAGATTACATTGGTAGATCACATAACTAAGAAGAAGGGATCGGTTCTCAGACATCGAAGGATCACCAATTTAGTATTGGAAGGCAGCGTGGAGGGTAAAAATCGTAGAGGGAGACCAAGAGATGAATACACTAAACAGATTCAGAATGATGTAGGTTGCGGTAGGTACTGGGAGTTCAAGCTTGCACTGGATAGAGTTGAATGGAGGGCTGCATCAAACCAATCTCTGGACTAAAGACCACAACAACAACAGAATCGTTCTCTAAATCTTCTCAGCAGTGTTTCGCGATCGCCGTTTGTGCCGAATGGAGGAATACTTAAGGAATTTAATTTCAAACTGCTCTGGGTACACTTTCTACAAATCGATATCTATTACAGATTCGGACTTTCTTGGAACTGAAGCAGATTTCATAAGTTTGCCTGCACAGCAGGCTAGATTGAGAGTTCGATTTGCGAATAACAAATGTTTTTCCAGGGGAGGGGGAAGGAGGCAACTGCAGTCACCCGCCTTTTGGTGCGCACGCCCCTTGACTAAAGCATGTTTTACCACACGGCCGTACAGTAGTCTGGGTGGTAGCATAAGACTGCACACAGCACTTTGGGCTGTCATTTCGACACACAATGGCAGTTGGTTTCCTATCAGCTGCAGCATGACGAAACCGCCGTTTCCTGCTAAGGAAGCGACGGCTGCGTGGCTACTGTCCTCGTCTGCAAACGACTTCCTTCACCTCCTGCTGAAGCATCCTATTAATACCTCGCGTCGTGTTTGGCCTTGGCGTTGCTTGTTGTTTCGTCCTGGGTTGATCCCTCGTGCCTTTTAGGAATGTTTGACAGTTATGGCCGTTGAGCGTTTTATGGAGGAAAGCGGCTGTTTTGATCCTCGAAACGCACTCTCTTCCCTCTTGTTCCGCTTTTGATCGAAATACTTAACAACACGCCAGAGGCTCATCAATAACGGTTACACTGGGTGTTTCACAATTCCTGTTACAGGCTTCCAGGGATTTTAGAAGGGACTTAGTCGGTAAAGATTTGATGAGGATTAGGAAATGTAGCATTTGCCTCTAAAATAAGTTTGAAGTTCGGATCACTTTCGGTCTTTTGCTTAACGGTACGGCACATAATGGTAGAGTTCCACAAAACAATTATCGACACCCGAGTTCATCACATACAATTTTCGTCCCGCTCCTAAAAAAAAAAAAAAAAAAAAACGTCTTCGAGAACCTGAAATTTCTGCAACTAGGAGGGCTGCTGTGTTGGTCCTCCGACACTCAGCACGGTTTGCAGACCGCGTGTATGAAAGCATGAATCGCAGACACACCTTGTGCAACGAACGTGGGGCTGCTCCTGTACAATGCACAGGCCACAGCTGACTGACTCTCTGAGTGAAGTGGGACATTTGAAAGGAATCCGATCTTCAGGCTTATTTTACATCCAAACGGTACGTTTCTGGTCTTTGGTTCCTTATCAAAGTATAAGTGGGCTGCTCCTGTGTTGGCAGCGCTGTGTAGCGCCTTGCATTGGATCTCTGACTGAGCTTTCTTTGTAAGAGACTCTGTGGGTGGTTGGAATCGTTGTTGGACGTTAATCGCCAGTAGTGTTGAGCAGTTGGAAGTTAGTCGCCTGCAGTGATGGAAGTACTGTTGGGCAGTTGGAGGAGAACAGCCAGCAGTGATGGATGTTAGATGTGAGAAATTAGCATTGATGTAGGGTAGAGGTCTGAAGTGTTAGCGTTAGGGTAACGAGCTGTACATGTTCGACTTGGAGACTGAATATTACTCATGATTATATACCTTTGTACTAGATGTCAATGACGAATGACGATTTATATTCGTGTTTGGACTGGATGTCACATTATTAAGGTAAAAAATACATTATTTGGTTTGCAACAAAATCTTTCCTTTGCTAACCACATGCCTATTAGTAGTTAGTGGCTTTAGTAGTTAGAATCTTTTATTTAGCTGGCAGTATTGACACTCGCTGTATTGCAGTAGTTCGCGTAACGAAGATTTTTGTGAGGTATGTGCTTAATGAAATGTGTAGGTTATTGTTAAGATTTCTTTCTAGACAGGGCCTTTCTTTTGAATTAATTATTTGAAGTCAGTTTGTAACTTTTTGAGCAGTCAGATTTCCTTGCGCTAGAGTACTGTCGGTCAGTGTTGACATATTAAGAAAAAGAAAAGAGAAAGTACCCTCAGTACGTTCAGTTCTACTCAGCTGTTTCAGAATCAAATAACGTAGAAGTTTCATCTTCTCAGTCATTCAGCAATTTAAGTAGATATTCACACATTTAAATATAGAAGTTTCAAAAGTTTCATTCACTAGGTCTGCCTCAGAAACCTGTAATAGGAATTGTGAAACAACCTATACAGCTTTCAGAATACCACCTAGATATTTTTTATTCCTGAAATATGTGAAACAGACCTGTAAATGTGTTATCACGTTTCCAAACAGTCTCTTTGCGTTCAATGCACAAGTGTGTCAACAATATTCTAATACCTGTACTCTATGTCAAAACAATGCGCTATACTGACAGCGCTACGTTTCACACAACACCCATTTTCTTCATCATGACTTCGATACTACCTGTTAACTATTACATGCTTGAAGAGTCAAAACGTACGGTTATCACTTAGGGCGACATCAGGTGAATGTTCAGGATGTGGTAAATACACAAAACAAATGTCCGATTTTTTTTTTCGTTGATTGTGGTGTTATTATGTTGCAACATCTTAATCGCTGATGAATTAATACTGGTTTCTCGATCTCACGAGTAAAAGAAAACTTTTCTCAGTACGTTACTTTTACTTTATATGTCTCCAAGATGGCCACCATCTTGCTACGACATACTCTTCATAAAAGGCAAACTTGCTGAACATACCACGGGAGACATGTCGTATCTTTGCGTAGTTCCACTTCGTGCTACAAGAAATTGATTCCTCTTAAAAATAGTTGAGGCTATTGTCTTGTATATATTTCCAACAGCGACAGCGAACGTAACATGCACGAACCTTTCAGTATTACTGACATTGCTAGCAGCACAAGGGGAAAACACACGTTCCTTCATAGATATAGGGGACAATTATCTCAACTACCAACTAAGCAGCTAAAAAACTTACGTTGTGATACTTCTCGTTCCATTCTAGCGTGGGACTGGCTCGAAAAAGCAAGTGAAAGGCAGTTCTAGGATTCGCTTGGAAACCCCATGAAATTAAACTAGTTACAACTACGCATATTTTTGCATATAGCACATCACATTGAGCAGGAAGAATTGATGCAATCTATTTTCCACGCTTTATAAAGCCTACTTTCTGCCATTTAATGAATATATCTGAAAGGAAAGTAGATAAAATTACGAAACTGGCATGGTGTCTCTTTCAGTCGCCGGAGAGAATCGCCATTACGAATTTAAGGTTCAAAATGGTTCAAATGGCTCTAAGCACTATGAGACTTAACATCTGAGGACATCAGTCCCCTAGATTTATAACTACTTAAACCTAACTAACCTAAGGACATCACATACATCCATGCCCGAGGCAGGATTCGAACCTGCGACCGTAGTAACAGAGCGGTTCCAGACTGAAGCTCCTAGAACCGCTCGGCCACAGCGGCCGGCCGAATTTAAGGCATTTCATACACTTCCCAAGCAGAGATGAATCGAACAGGAACACTGTAAAAAGTACAGGAGTTAGAATATGTCTCTGAAACTCGCCACTTATATAGTTAGTCGAAGTACTCCGTATCATGACATGCACAGCTGACCATAAGTGAGTAACAGCTTTGCACCTTATAAATCATCAAGATAGTTCTCTAGCTTCTACGCCAACCTTCTTTAGAGACGCCTAATTGGCAGTTAATTAACATACAAATTGCAGAGGAACCTCTTTCTGGCAACGACCCAGAACGTAAGCCAGCACCAGGGGATCGTTGAAGAACTCCTATAAATTATATCTAAGTTAACGGAAAGGCTGCCAGAGAAACGTAGGGTAAGAAATTACAAATAAGAGAATGAAGGTACTTTACTACTTGTTAATGGATTACTCTGCAATATTTGTTTTATCGTATATTAATTAACGACATTCTTATTGAAGAAGACCATATAAGAATTTAACAGTTTGCTAAAAATTGTTACATCTTTTGCTGTACTTACTACTTTACCATGACAGCGATTTATTTTAACCCTCTAGTGCGTTAGCCTTCGTATTCTGGTCTCCAGTGCAGCATGCAGCGTAATATGAAGATTTTCCAGTGTAGCCTGTAATGTCTCACTGTGCAACCTGAACTATTCTATATAATGAGTTCGAACTGCTCATACCCGTTCCTTTCCACCTGTTTTAGTGGAAGAAATAAGAGGTGTGACGGACAGTTTTTCCACGTAGTTCTTCTCGAAGCGTGATTATGGGCCATTCTCTCTGACGTACAACGATGGTCCAAAGAGTTCCGTTGGAGTAACTCAGCCTGGAGGACGATCCTCAACTGTTAGACTGCAGCCGGCCGGAGTGGCCGAGCGGTTCTAGACCCTATAGTCAGTAACCGCGTGACCGCTACGGTCGCAGGTTCGAATCCTGCCTCGGGCATGGATGTGTGTGATGTACTTAGTTAGCTTTAAGTAGTTCTGAGTTCTAGGGGACTGATGACCTCAGTAGTTAAGTCCCATAGTGCTCAGAGCCATTTTGTTAGACTGCAAACAGCTAACAACAATGACGTTGCTGCATTACGGAAACCAGTAGAATGTTGTAAATGTGTCCACCGAAAGCCACTGTGCGTTGTGTGGCAGGGGGCACACGTACGTAGTGTGTAATCAGTCTTCACGGTTCCTACGAGAGCAAAATATAGGAGGCTCTAGTACCTTCCTAGATTCTTCCGCTAATACTAGCTCTTGAAGCTTTGTAAATAGGATCTCGCGGAATAGTTGGCGTCTATCTTCAAGCGGCTATCAGTTGTGTCAAACAACTTGTGGCCGTTCATGCTGACCTTCTTTGCATACATTCCACATCCATTGCATGATATAGGTTGAAGTCACTCTAGCAGGACTCTGGGGTGGGACGGATGAGGTTTCGTAAGCAGTCCCCTTTGTAGATCGATTGTATTTTCCAGTATCCTGCCAATGAATTTAAGCCAACCACCTGATTTACCTACGACTGGACTTACATCTACATCTACGTGATTACTCTGCTATTGATAATTAAGTGCCTGGCAGAGGGTTCAATGAACCACCTTCTAGCTGTCTCTCTACCGTTCCACTCTCGAACTGCGCGCGGGAAAAACGAGCACTTAAATTTTTCTGTGCGATCCCTGATTTCTCCAATTTTATCGTGATGATCATTTCTTCCTATGTAGGTGGGTGTCAACAGAATGTTTTCACAATCGGAGGGGAAAACTGGTGATTGAAATTTCATAATAAGATCCCGTCGCAACGAAAAACGCCTTTGTTTCAATGATTGCCACTACAATTCACGTATCATGTCTGTGCCACTATCTCCACTATTTCGCGATAATAGAATTTATATGATCTTTTCATTTCGTATACCTAACCCTCCCCCCCCCCCCCCCACACACACACCCACAAGCTAATTGTTTCACTCAGGTATATGTGTGATTTGACTGGCTCCATCTGTGAGTTACTGATGTTGTAGCATTTTTTTGCGTTTTATGAATGGCCAAATTCACATTCCTATCATTTGAAGCGAGTTATTAACCTTAGCCCCAGTTTCAAATCTTATCCGACTGAATATTTGTGCATTTTTTTAATATGGTGTTTCACTGTAGGTATCTGCACCACCTGCAAAAATTCCTGAATTACTAAAACTGTCCTTTCCGCGGAAGTAAGATGTATCTTGACCCGTGTTGCAAGTGGTTACAGTAAAGCTCTCCATGAAGCACAGTCACTTGATTGTAGTGTCCCTCTCTGCCTTTTGTTCAGCATTTCTATGACGCTCTCGTGTTGATGTAATAAATCCGTGGCGAATCACGAAGTTTTTCTTTTATTTCTTAAAAATCTTTTCCTTACATTGCTTTAATCCAACTTGGTGAAGATTCCACATCTACGACAGTGCTCAAGTACTGGTTCTGCCAGCGTTTTCTAAGCATCTTTCCTCGTAGATTACTTATACTTCCTAAGGACTCCTACGATAAACCTGTATGGCATCTGTACCACAAAAGCGTCTTACCATCTATATTTATTATTGAGCCACTGCATTTACAAGATGACCGGCCGTGAAAGTAAACGACTCAGGGGGAGCCTAAACTGTATTTATTTGTACTGAGGGGCGTGTTAGTCTTCTGATCAAGCGCTGATCATTAACTAATTTAATAATAAATTTTAAATGAGTTCACCTGCCCATACATAATGACGTCATCTGTGCCTCTCAGAGCTACAAACGTTGTCTGCCATATAACAGGAACAGCTTCAGATTTTAATCAAGCAAAAAACAAGATGGGTTACGAACTCCTTATAGGACAATGGACTGTTGAACACTTTTATAACGGAACAACGAATACGAATTACCAATCCTCCTTTTTTTAATAAAGCTGTTTCCTCACTTCAATAAAATCTTTGACAACAGTCCTGCAAACACAAGCGGATCGATTTATCTTGTTATGCTGAATGTACATTTGCTACAGCCTACAGCAGATTGCATAAGCAAAATAGGAAATTAAGCATGTTTAAAAGTATACCTGAGTATGGATTATAATAAGACTAAAATAATGTATACTCAACATATCGAAAAGAAAATGGTACAAACTCCCAGTGGTGACTAATTTGCTTTTAGAGAAGTCGCCGACTGATGGGGCAGTAAAAGAAATGTACAGAAGAAATGCCCTGGATTGATTTTGACAAACTAAACAAAGGCTTCAAAACTAGACCGCAGAGGTATTCGAAATGTAAAGTTACCGATCATCGAGCATTATTACTAGTTTCGACTTATGGCAGTGGACCATCGACTTTGAAGAAAAATCGGCAGTTGTTCAGCGAGCAATGGAAAGCCGAAGGTGAAATCGGGCAACATACTAGGATTGACGACATAATTATAACTACAGTGAAGAAAAGTGTGAGCAAAATTTGCAGGCAGACAAAAGGATACGATATGGACAGTTGGGACACATCGCATTGCTCTACGAAAAGGTCGAGATGATGACCAAATAGAAACTGTGTAGATGACATTGGTGATCCAGTACTAAGAGCGAGTAATAGAACTACCCTTTCCTCAACCTAAACCTGGACGGCCGAAAGGAGATTTGAACCCCACGTGTCCCTAACGCGTGGTCGGTGTTCACCAGTACGCCACAACACTTGGCATAGTGGCAGAAAGGCTAGGGGTGGATTGGAAGTGTAGCGGCGAATTTAGCCAGCATGCCAGAGGTGCACTATACCTAACGTGCACACCTTTGGCTCTCATATTTCACACGCAATGCATGACTCAGCTGCGCAACGCGCAGTCTTATCTTGTCGTCGGCAGACACTGATTCAGTGGCTACCGTAAGTCTTTGTCCTAAGCAGCGTATCTCGTCCACCTCTCGTATGACGCATGCAGGTCCTTCTTCCTCGGAGACAAGCCAGCAAACGCTCCCCGTCACTAAATCTCACATTTCACTAATGATCATAAATGTTCGTTAAGAGTGAGAATGAGTTCTTCTCGGACTGCAATTACATGATCTTCAATTTTACTGTAACACGATCGGGCTGGGGCTTCTAGCGTCATCTTCGGATGTGCCAGTGAATAGGTCTCATATCCTGACGGGGTATGTATATAATTTAAAGTTTTCATCATTGACCGAACAGTTCGCAGGTACATCTGAAGATGAGGTCAGAAGCTTCAAAATTGTTCACGTTACGATAAAATTTAAGATCATTTACATAATCGTTAAGGCTTTCGTGACCACTTGTTGACATACTGTCTGCTGGCTTTCGTGTCGGGGTATTCGGCCGAAGTTTGTTCAATGATTTTTCTGATGTTTCGTTAGCACCAGTGGCTGCCATTGTTGAACATTCACCCTCCATTGTCCGCCTGCCTGGCGTGAGCAACTGATAGTCTTCGACAAAGCCAGCCACGGGCGTCACAGGCAATAAATTATTGTCGGGTGGGGGAGGGGAGGGGGTGGGGGGCGAGCGACGACTCAGTAGACATGGTATAGGTCACAGTGGGGTCTAAATAGGAGATACCCTGGAAAAAAAAGTTGAAAAAATAAGGACCTAAAACCACTTTTTGGAGCATTCTGAATGCCTCAGACCGCATTTCAGTGACTATTAAATATCCTAAGGCGTGCTAATTTCAGCCTGGATTGAAACGTATTTTGCGATTAAAAGTGTATAAAAGTAACAGACAAAGACCTCCACATTTATAAATACTGCATTAATTTGTTTATTAAAACCTAGAAAAACATTGTACTTCGTAGTTTAAAGAGCAGGCTATGTTTTTAAAACATACACACTGAATAATTTTCTCTTGCTGAGTTACGAGGGCGAAGCCGCTACGGGTAAATTGATAGTTTATTACAAAACTTTTTGTACGAAACTAAATAAATAATATGCATAGATGAAATGGGCTACATGGTATGTTTGGATTAGTTAAAAGAACAGTTGATAAATTCCTATAAACTAGGTGTTATACTATAGTTGGGCAAATTGGAATATATTTTGTAATAAATATTCCTTTTCCTTAAAAAAAAAGAAGCTCCTCTTGACACATACTCTGATAATAACATTATTATTTTATCAACACCGGACTGTAAGTGGCTGTTGAGCGCCGCTCGATTGTTAGCCGTCCGCTTTCTGGCAACCACTCTTACAAACTTACAGCAAAACCAAGCAGAGTCGTGCTTATCTAGCCCGCTTCTTCATCGCTCGCAGTTGTGAATAGTATCAGTGGATTTGATGTACTGGCACGTTAGTAACTCCTGCAAACCACTAATTCTAACTGCACAAGAGCTCTTTGTATGTACAGTTATTTAAGCCTGGATATATTTGTTGAACTGTGTCATTTTTCTGTCAACTAAGACTCAAAAAATTGAAATTACTTTCAAAAAATATTGGAAGGGTGGGGCTCGACCCCTCGTGCGGATTACCTTATTTATAATCAACTCAAATTAATAACAGTGTTCGCATCGGTATCACCTCGCACCCAAATACACACTTGCTTGCGGAGAAAGGCGAAATTCAAACAATAATCTTTACATATTAAGATTGCTAAAATTTTCGAAGTATTTTAAACAACTTTTCTGCATATCGCTGACAGACTGATAAACAATATTCTTGTGAAATTCCTCGTAATAGCTATTTCTCTCACTCGGTGTAGATGTTGAAGAGATAATGACGACTTCAATACTATCGGCCAGTGCCAAAGTGAACTACTCATAGCAAACAACACATTATCAATGTCACCTGATGCACAACAATGGTGCAACTGCCAACATAAACTGTCCAAATTATTTTACACATTCGAACCCTTTTTCATTTTTTCCATGACCCTTTCTTCTCTTTGAATTTCATTACTATCCCTCCTTAATTTTGTTGCTATACAGGCTCATTAATTATCATCAAATTTAAACCCAATTTCTTCGAAGTCAACTGAAAGATCGCTCTTAGTCTTGTTGTAAGGTACTGTAATTAAATTACCATTTTATAAAAAGATCTGTCTCTCTGTCTTTTCCGCAGCTGGCATAATTTTTAAGTATCCTTATACACTGAAACTCTTGCTTGACAATTAACATAAAACGTTATTCTTACATCATATTTTACTTTTCTTTTGGAGGCGGTTTTAATTTATTTGTCAGTTTTATTTTTTCCGTGAAAGTTAGTTACTCATTTAGTTGTTTCCAGAAAAAGGAATTCATTAGAGTAATAATTAGTAATCAGCGCCATACAGTCACTAACACACCGACTTTCCGAAATACTTGTAATTTATTATTATTAAGAGCCTTCTGACCTATCTGCGACGCAGAATAAGTTCTGTGTACTGCACACACGTCTCGGTCTGGCTACCCCATAGACAGCCAGCAAATGTACGTAAGTAAAACTTTACAAGGTTTACATACACCTACCGATACGTTCCACATGCCACTGAACATTTCAAAATGACGGGTACTTCGTGCTGATTTTAGCGATGTTCTTTCCTACTCCATTCTCGAATTTAGCGAGGGGAAAATTATCTGTAAGCCTCAGTATGCATCAAAAATCCCTCTTATCTTTTTATCAGTATTTCAACACGAGATATACGTAGGAGCAGGAGGGTTATTGATTTTCCTCGAATACTGATTCTCTAAAATTTATCCAACTTGTTTTGGCGTTAACTTGGTTACATATTAGGACCACATATAGACCGCAATATGTCGGCCGGTAATGTTGACAGCAAAGTGGACTGTCCGATTTCCATCCACTACACATTTGTCGCACATGCTGTGCAAGGCTTTTGTCTCTTCACACTTTAGGTTAAGGTGGAGACATTATAGCCACAAGCACCCTCATTACAACAGACGCTTTCGGTAAATGTAACGGCGTCCAAGTCGTAACAGGTACGAGAAACTAAGACACACTATACATAAAAGCAACATCCTGACTGACTCATCATCGCCCAGGCCAAACCGCTAAGGACAGAAACTTGAAATTGGGAGAAGGTATCCATCTTAAAAGTAGGTATCGTATAAGCAGGACTTTTTTGAAATTTCAACTCTAAGGGGTTGAAATTGGGTATGAATTTAAAAAAAGAACGTCGCTATTAAGGCAATTGTGAAGCTAGAACTACGAAAACTTGTATTTGGTTTCTTGGTCAGAAATAAAGAAACACGTATTTGATCATTTTTGGAAAGTTCTCTATGGGGGTGAAATAAGGGAGAAATTTTTTAAATATATCGTTATTAAAGAACTACTACAGTATTTTTAAAGCTACATCTATGAACATTGGTATTTCATTTCTCAGTTACAAATAATAAAACTGATGTTGCAGAATTTTTGGAAATTGAGCCCCTAACTGGATGAAATAGGGGATGAGATTTTTTTATGAAAATATTTTATTGTGAAAGCATTTCTAAAGCTAAATTTATGAAAGTTAAAATTTGCTTCTCAGTTAGAAATAAAAAAAGTGTTTCACTGTTTTTGGAAATTCCATCTCTTAAGGGGATGAAACAGGGCCAGACTGATCCTCTGAGTCACCTTCGCCCAGCCGAAATCGATAAGGACAGAAAGTTGACATGTGGAGAGGGTTTGGAAGTGTTTAGGAAGGGATTGTTCGGAATTAGATACCTAATATAGGAGGTAAAAGGCTGTTCGAAAGTATGTCGCTATTAAGACAAATTTGATGCTAGAACCACGAAAACCGATATTTGGTTTCTCCGAAATAAAAAAAAAAATATATGTCTCCAGCATTTTTGGAAATACAACCACTAAGGAGTAAGCTAGTGTAGTTGAAAGTTTTTTTTTAAATAAATCGTTATTAAAGAAAAGCATTTTTAAAGCTACATTTATAAAAATTTGCATTTGACTTATCAGTTAAAAACAAAAATAAAAATACGAATTTCAGTGTATTTGGAAATTCAACCCCTAAGGGGGTGAAATATGGAATGAAAATTATTAAGAAAATATTTCGTTACATTAAAAAAAATTAAAGCTAAATCTATGAAATTGGTATTCCAGTTCTCGGTAAGAAACATGTGTTAGGGGATGAAAGTTTCCGTGGAAATATCACCACAAGAACGCAAAAGGCATGAGTAACAAATAGGTTGTACTCCAGATACCTGAATCGCGTTTTGGTTAGAACTACATTCGGAAAAGGCCAAGTTTCTATGGTCTTAATGAGCTTGAAAAATTTAAAAGCTGTTGCAATCTGTGAACAACATAAAAACTCGATTACAGAAAGACAAAAAAATTATGTAGACCATAGAATGGTTAGAGTTACACATGAGCAAAGAGCTTCATAACATAAAAATTCGATCAGAGAAAAAGAAAAATGTCTGTGCAGACCGTACAGTCTAAGCGAGTGAAGCAGCGGGCGTTAAGGTATCAAGGATCTAAGTGTAAACTGCTGTAGCTGTGGATCTCCACACATACAAAGTTTTTTACGAAATGACTGTAGTTTCATCGAATTTTTGCTGCAATTAGTAATTTTAATGTGCACTGAAGTTTTATAAAATACACTAATGTTTGTGAACGTTGCAGTACCGGGAAGGAATAGTCCTAATCGCTCCAAAACCGGAAGACGTGTATAACAGTGGAATCGTAAGAAGTGGTTAAGTCCGCAGGGAAATAGTGTTCACATAAGCCCAGCAGGGCCCCTTTTTGCGCTAGCGGACAGGTCGGTATTACGCCACACTTAGTCGGTGCAGTTTGGGGGGGGGGGGGGGTTGGGTTGTTTGGGGGAAGAGACCAAACTGCGAGGTCATCGGTCTCATTGGATTAGGGAGAGACGGGGAAGGAAGTCGGCCGTGCCCTTTCGAAGGAACCATTCCGGCATTTGCCTGAAGCGATTTAGGGAAATCACGGAAAACCTAAATCAGGATGGCCGAACGCGGGGTTGAAACGTCGTCCTCCCGAGTCGGTGCAGTGTCGTCAAACGATTTCTGGTATGCCTCGTCGATGTCACAGGGTGTAATATCTGCAGGTGAGTGAGCATGAGCGGCGAACGGAGCTGAATGACTGATCTCCGGGAAACGGATTTCTCGTAACGATGTACTGTGCCTCGTACAGGGTCCGCTCCTACGCCGGTGAAGCGTGTGTGGAACCAGTGGATAGACGAGGGTCGTACACGGGACCGCACAATGTGACCACTGCCCGGGATGGCCGCCATCTTGTCCGCATGGCCGTAAACGACAGAACAGAGTCGTCCATGGTGATGGCTCGATTTCGGAGCACTGCAAAGAGTAGGGACACATTTATGTCGACGGTTCGGTGTCGCCTGCTGAGGACTGGACCGGTGTCATGCATGACCAGAAACCTCCAACACATCAGACTGTAATGAGCAGGTGATCTACGTCACTCACATGCTAAATGGCAAAATGTAGTGTTTCCAAACGAGTCCCGCTTCAACACTGACGGCCGCATACGTGTTAGATGGAATCGTGATGAACGCAATCGGGCAGATTGCGTTGTTGAGTGACATAGCGGTCAAAAGCTGAATGTTACGGTCTGGGAGACGGGCGGCCGGGAAGGAGGGGGGGGGGGGGCATTGGCTATAATAAGCGATCTCACCTCCTACATACTGAAAGCTGCCCAGCAGCCGCTACATGAGGGAGGTTACAGAGCTTGGGGCACCGGCCTTTCTGCAGGCAGCTCTCGTGCCATACTTCAGCAGGACAGTGGCCAGTCACAGGGGGCGAGGGATGTGCAAGCCTCCTTCAAGGAACGAAAGGTATCCCTGCGTCCTTGATTTGTACGTTCGCTTAAAATGTTGCCAACCGAGCATGTGTGGGATATGGCCGGCCGGCAACTTGTTCTTTCTGATCCTCCAGCGACTACTGCAGATGCTCCTTGGACGTGCCTGCAGATTGCAAGGCAGTCTGTTATCCTGCAGCATATTTAGACTCTCTTTGATTCCGTTTCACAAAGTCCAGAGGATCTGATTGCAGCACGTGGCTGCTTCACGTCATAGTGAATTCTCACGTCGAAGTGCATTTACAGTTCCGCAATTCTAACAATTTGTGTGTTGCCACGTTTCTAATGTGCGGAATAAATTTCATGTAATCGCATATCTTCCTCTTGGTGTTGCAATTTTCACGAACCATTGAATATCTGTTTGGTAATACAGTAGCTACTTGGGAGACGGTGTTCCCGAAACAAGATTACATATCTTTCTTGATCTTGTACTCTTGAAATAATTTTTTTTTAAATCGAGACCTGGCGGGACTTAGGGCGTAAAACAGTATGAAAACTACTGTGGTGCGATACACATACACGGTGGAAACTATGTACGCAGATAATCTGGAAGGTGTCCAGAACGTTACCAGCATGTCCAATGCAACTCTTCTGCAGCTTTCACTTGCCTATACGCTCGCTGTAACTACTCCGTTACTATGCTCAAGACGGTGACACATCAGATCATAATGTACAAGTAGCAGCCGCACGGGATAGCCGCACGGTCTGGGGTCTTGCTACAGTTAGCGCGGCTCCCCCGTCGGAGGTTCGAGTCCTCACTGGGGCATTTGTGTGTGTGTGTGTGTGTTGCCCTTAGCACAAGTTAGCCTAAGTTGGATTAAGTAGTGTGTAAGCCTAGGGACCCAGTTTGGTCCCATACGAACTTACCACAAAATTCCAAATATAAGTAGCAACACTGGAAAGATTGAAGGCAGAGTCATCTCCTAAAGTAGTACATAAAAGACTCAGAGATACGGATCCGTGTCAAAGCTTATATTTAAACGCAAACTCTAAGGGCACAACTGAACAAAAGTCTGGATTACAGACAATTTGAATTGCTAAAACTGTTCATCCTTTATTTAGTATTTTTCTTCCATTATCAATACAGCACCAAAAATCAATCTAAATAACTAACTGAATTAGGATATTATGTAGTAGGAAACGAGCTTTATAATAATACGAACGACAGTCACAGCCAAACAACAAAAAAATGGTTCAAATGGCTCTGAGCAATAAGCGACTTAACTTCTGAGGTCATCAGTCGTCTAGAACTTAGAACTACTTAAACCTAACTAACCTAAGGACATCACACACATCCATGCCCGAGGTAGGATTCGAACCTGCGACCGTAGCGGTCGCTCGGTTCCAGGCTGTAGCGACTAGAACCGCACGGCCATTCCGGCCGGCGCCAAACAACAGAATTTCATTACACAGAGCCCAGCAAAGTGCTGAAGAATGTCATCAGACAGGTCAAAACAATGCATCCAAGTATGGGAAAAGGGATCCCTCAGCACGTTTACAAAATATGTAATAAACATTTGCAGCAAATTACTGGCAAGTTAATTCAAAATATTGCTAATGCAACTGATTTTTCTAAAGCAGTTATCTCTCACTTAACTACACGAAATAAGCAAGAAGGAATCATTTATTGAATCATTTATTGAATTATTGCAGAGTAAAGACTAGAATCACCTGTGTGTGATGAGATATCGAGAAGACTTGCAAAGATCAATGTACCGTTAAATTAATTTAATGCAGATGTGTCGCTCTTGTGCAGTCAGTTTCCAGACAAATTAAAGAACTCGTTCGCAAATTCACCTAAAAAGAGTATAAAGAGATAATGTAGCAAATTAAATGCCAATATCTTTGCAACCAGTGTTTCCGAAGTTTTCTGAGAATGCAGTGTGCAAGAGAGTAATAATTCGGCACAGTACACATAATTTATTGAGAAAGTAGCGAAAAAGAAGTCTTAACCTAAAACCCAGTTTATTCTTTTGTGTGCGAGGCTCTTGCACGGATAAATGATAAGTTGAAGGCATTTGTTATCTTCTATGATTTAACAAAAGCATTTGCTTTTGTGGATCGTGCTATACTTTCGTATAAAAATTATTGAATTCACATCAACCTCTGGCTTACAGGAAAGAGATTGACACTTACATTAACAAAGCACAGTGCATACAGTTTATGACATGGAATTCTTGTAGAAGCGAAATTTTGTTGTCACAAGATGATCAGGCAATCTTAGGACTGAAGACTGACGAAAAACTCTTTTGGGAGTATCACGTTATACATTGCGAAAACGACATGCTACTATGTTTACTATCAGAATAATCTCCACCGTTTCTGGCACATAAATGTAAAAGTTTCTTTACTTTGCATATTTGTTCATATATTTTCACACGGGATCTGTGGTTAATGGACACATTCAAAACAAACTGCCACATTCACATAGGGCACAAGACACGAATAAATGAATTTCACTGTATAGACAGATGTGCACAATATGCAGGCATCGTTTTCAATATGGTCCCAGCAAACCTGAAACTTTGATTGGTAACAGCCAGTTTTTCAAATCTGGGTTGAAAAGCTTAGCTGCGAAGCATAATTTTTATTCTGGAGTTTCTTGCAGTTGCTGGCCATCACATACAGCATTTTTGCTGTGGATGTGCCAGTGTCGCTGCGTATTTTAGCAGTAGCCCTAGGAGAACAACGACCTCGCTTCAACAATGCCTTCGTACATATATATGTGTCAAGTGCAATATTACACAGGTGATATGTGTACAGTCACCAAGAGAAATACGTTAAACACTTGTAAGAAATACTTTACAAGTTTCTCTAGACCTTTGTACTACTCTATCAAAAAGACAGATGCAGTAGATTAATGAAATCATGTAAGTCCTTTTTCACAACATGTATTTATTCCGCACTCCCGTTTAGGTTCTTTTCGGTTTAGAAAGACCTATACATGATCTTTTGGAGCCGTGAATATTCGGTTTGGCCGTCGACGTGGACGCATGGCCGGGGTATGCCCATGATTTTTTGCGTTTAGGGTTATCGTAATGAACCCACTTTTCGTCCCCGGGCACAATGCGATGCAGAAATTCCTTCCGTTTTTGCCTCTGAAGCGACTGTTCACAAACACACAAACGCCTTTCAACGTATCTTGGTTTCAGCTCACACGGGACCCCAGTTCCTTCTTTCTGAATCATGCCCATAGTCTTGAGACGTTTTGAAATGGCTTGCTGTGTCACTCCCACTAATCGTGCCAATTCTTCTTGAGTTTGACGCGAGTCTTCACTCAGCAATGTCTCGAATTCTGCATCTTCGAGAACATTCTCTCTCCCACCACTATTCCGGCCTACGACGTTCAAATCACCGTTCTTGAAGCGTTGAAACCACTCACAACACCTTCTTTCACTAATAGCGTCCTTACCATACGTACTTGAGAGCATTTGATGAGACTCAGCCGCTGTTTTCTTCATATTGAAACAAAACAGTAACACATCCCGCCAATGACGAGAATTAGGCTCGTAAACTGACATTTTCAATCAAGAACAACTTTATCATGCAGACACAAATAGACTAATGTTTGAATGAGGTCCAAGCTAACTGCCCAGTTCGCTTGCAGACGCGGAAGTGTTAAGACGTGCTACGCGGTCGCTCTTCCGTGTGACGCTTGTGTTTACCTCCTAGTGCACGCGCGTAACAGCTTTCGTTTGGTACGGTTTTCTGTTAGGCACATTAACACCTGACATTACTATCGGTGACGGCAAGCCCCGCCATGTATGGTGGGGTGTATGGAGAAGGGGGTGGTGACTTCGACGCCCCTATGGGACAACATCAACAACAACCATCTGCCCAGCGGCTACATCCAGGTGCAGCACCCTTACCAGCTCCCCCAGGAACTACATTGGACAACACGACGGCTGTGATCAACCACTCGTTAGCAGTTGTTCTGGGAGAATCTGGAATATAGCCGGCAGAAGAGCATATAGATTTATCGGAACAGGATTCCTCCAGCTTCTCCGCTACGAGAAGCAAGCGACAAAGTGAGGTCAGTCTGGATTTAAGAAATTCCAAAACCTTCATAGCAGGCGCTAATCAGCTCTTACCTGTAACTGACGTTTCAAATGTAGCTGAGCCCCTGTAGCAACTGCTTCTGAGCTCACTCCTAACCAACATGCTGCAACTAACACCCCTCCTGTGGGACCTGCACCTACTCCGAAGTCTCTCAACTTTTGCAAACGTACAGATAGGGGACCATTCGTAGTTTACATGGAATGTTTGGACAAAAACTTAGGTCGCTTGCACCCTATGGCACTAGGGAAATTATTGCATATTTCCTTGCCAGAAGTGAAGAATTCTATACTTAACATCTCTTCAGCAGGAAAAACAAAAGTTAAGGTGGAACTGAAAACCCCAGAAAAGGCTAATTTCCTAGTTACCAGTGAGGTATTAAAGTCAAAAAAAAAAAAATAGAAGCTTACATTCCTTCCTTTGTTGTCCATAATCTGGGAGTAATCAGGAAAGTAGACACCAACCTTGAAGAAGCGGAGATCTTGAAAGTCGTACAATCTCCCTTCCCTGTTCTAGGCGTTCGGAGGTTTACGAAGAGAGATGGTAAAGACCAAATCGTTCAATTGCAGACCTGTTTGTTAACCTTCGACTCTCAAACCTTACCGGAAGCCGTGTCTATTCACGGAACAAGATGTCCCGTCGACCTTTATGTACCAACTGTCAGGCAGTGTTTAATTGTCTTCATTACGGGCACATCAGCAAACAATGTCGATCTCAGATGAGATGCATTAAATGTAGTGGTCCACGTAATGTTGAATCCTGTGTGTCACCTATCACTATTTTCGCTCATTGCTGGGGACAACACGCATCCACGGACCGTTCCTACCCGGAATACCACATACGGCGACGAGCTCAAGAATGCGCTTCAGGGATGCGCTGTCTATTGCTCGTATGCCAACCTATGCATCCGTCACCGGGGTTCAACAACATCACTTGCCGGCTCCGATCATTCCTGCTCCAACAAATTTGAGCTCTCCGGACTTTCAAAACCCACAACTCTTCCCGCCGCTGCCCGCCGCAAGCATGCAGAGTCAACAACGCGGAAGTGGGGACGCAACTCAGTGTGCAACTGTTCCCCAGCAGACACACGTCGCTTACCGGCCTCCCCGGCGGCAGGCGCAAGTAAACAACCAAAGTAACGTTCGTGAGTGGTCTCAGTACCGCAGCCTGTTATATCCCATGCAACATTCATTCACTCCTATCAGCCAAAATCCATACCAGTCTGCTGCTCACAGATTAGCAACCCCACAAGCACCGAATCAACGACAGCCTCAAGGTCATGCTGAACTTATAGATAAGATAATAAATGTGATTGATATTGTCATGCAGAACATGAGACAAAATAGTGCTATGAACAATTCCGATATCCGGCACCTCGTTACTGGCATATTTCAGTCTCTCTCTCCCTAAATTATGGCGGCTTTAAAAGTATTGCAGTGGAATGCGAGATCGGCTAATTCTAATAGAGAAAGCTTGCAACGAGAACTGTTCGTAAGTCAGCCTGATATCGTTGTGTTACGTGAAAGTTGGTTCAAATTCGACGAACTGTTCGCTTTCAAAATTATTCTATAGTAAGGGAAGACCGTCTCGATGGGTGGGGCGGCGTAGCTATACTGGTAAAAACTTCGCTGCCGCATCGACCACACCCGTTACACGTACCTGTCACCAACCTTGAATTAGTTGCTGTGGAGATACGAACTGCCCACAAAACCTTTACAGTTGTCTCGTTGTATAACGCTCCCCACCACAGTAGCGTGGAAAATGACTGGAGACAATTAATAAGTCAGCTTCGTCCTCCCTTTATCGTAGCTGGAGACGTGAATGCCCACCATGTAGCGTGGGGAGGAGACGTGACAGACAGGAACGACAGGACCTTGATAAGCGTTATCGAAGATAATAACCTAGTGATACTCAACGATGGCTCTCCTACTGTGATAACGTCACCTCTCCGTAGACCCTCCGCAGTTGATGTAACTCTTTGCACCCCTTGCTTTACTGAAATATCTAATTGGTGCGTTGAAAAGGATTCAATGGGATCCGATCATCTCCCAATAGAGTTTCACATTAACATCAACGTCGATACTACGCACATCTGTTACTCTAATAGTACGTGGAAAATCAAGGAAGCCAATTGGGCCTCTTATAAGGAAACGGTTCGGCGGGCACTCGCAAATACGAGACGTGACTTACGGGACGAAGATGCATACCCAGTTTTACTCAATACTATGAACGTCGCAGCTGACATCGGCATCCATAAGAAAAAAGAGTTTACAGTAATGAAGCACCGTTCTCCTCCTTGGTGGAATTCTGAATGCTCTCGGGAAGTTGCGAAGCGACGACTCGCCTTGAAAACCTATCGTCAGAATCCTTCATTGGACAACTTCTTGGCTGTGCAGAAAGTGAATGCGAGAGTTAACAAATTCCTGAAGAAAACCAAGAAGGACAGTTGGAAACAATTTTGCCTGTCCCTAAATAATGAAACCAGTATGGCAAGCATCTGTCATAAAATAAAAGCTTTTAGAACAAGAAGACTGTCTTCGTCCCCTCCTGCTACCACGGCCTGGTTAGAGGAATTCATAGATACAATCGCTCCTCCCACGGTGCCATTTTTAAACCATCGGTTCCCTACTGAAGAAGACCGCTATCATGTTCTCCTTCGTCCTTTCTCTAAAGAAGAACTCAACGAAGCTATTAAAGTATCTAGCGACAGTTGCCCTGGCATTGATCATATACACTACTCTATGCTTGCACACCTGCCTATAGAAGCGAAAGACTTTCTCTTAAACATTTTTAATCAGTACTGGATGAAGAAAGACCTCATATCAACATGGAAGACGCAAGTAATAATTCCATTTCTCAAAAGTGGTAAAGATCCAAATGTCGGCACTAATTATAGACCTATTGCCTTGTTGTCGTGTGTTGCAAAAACACTGGAACGAATGGTAAAAAGGAGACTAGAATGGTGGCTTGAAAAAATTAATTTGTTGCCTCGGAGTCAATACGGCTTCAGAAAAGGCAAAGGGACCACGGATAACCTGTTTTTGCTTAATATGGATATCACGTCAGCCTTTCAAACGAAAAAGACAGTAGTGGCAGCTTTTCTTGACGTTAAGGGTGCATATGATCACATACAAATACCGATACTCTTGGACAAGCTGGCAGGATTTGGAATTCCTTCACGGATGATCTACGGTATCAGTACCATGATTACTCAAAGAACGATCTACGTCCGTTTCAAAGGTACCATGATCGGACCTTTTTATGTCTCCCAGGGCTTGCCGCAAGGTGCAATTTTAAGTCCTCTCCTGTATACTCTATATACGCACGACCTAGAACGCATAATTACTGCCCACACAAAAATCCTACAGTATGCTGATGATATATGTGTTTATTCTACTGCTGCTTCATATCTTCAGGCCAAAACGGCATTAACCACAACCATCGCACACATCGATGAGTGGCTCTCTATCAATGGGCTGGAGATCTCGGTTGAGAAATCAGCAGTCGTTCCCTTCTCCAAGTCGACGACAGCTCGCACTGAAGATCACATTACCTGTGGCAAGTACACCTTCCAAATAAAATCGCACGTTCGATTTCTGGGGATGATTTTTGACTCTCGGTTAAGCTGGGCGCCCCACATCCGATCTACCGTTACCAAGTGTGAAGAAGGTTTAAATGCAATCAGATCACTCACTCGTGTCCGGTGGGGAGCGCACCAAAGTGTTTTACTCACCATGTACCGAGGGATAATTCGATCTCGATTAGACTATGGCTGTCAATTCTACCACACTGCGTCAAAGATTCATCTCTCCAAATTAGATACTCTTCAATATAGAGCCATTCGTACCTGTCTTGGAGCCATGCGATCAACGCCCACCAACGCCCTTTTAATAGAAGCAGGGGAGATGCCCTTGAGCATTAGGCGCCAAATGTTATCGGACAAATTCTACATTCAAGGCATGGGCATTATGGACAGTTCCGTCTATCAAAGTAGAGACTGCATTTAACGACTGTGGATTGCATCCCACAGAAGGAATAAAGTGCCAGCCGTTTGTGCCAGCTTTGACACTTGGTCACCTGTCATACATTCTATACGACGTTCAGCGCATCTACCTGTTTTTGAATATGATCTTCAAACGCTCTGCTCCCAGATCCCAGTCCATTATTTAAGCACGACCTGGCTGGACAGTACTAATGTCAACGTTGGCTTCAATCGTCTCGTTCAAGCACAATGGCCGGGTTTTCTCTGTGTATATACCGATGGCTCCAAAACTCCGCAAGAAGAGTGCACAGGATGCGCTTTTTTCTACCCTCAGATCCAGATCCGCAAAACCTTCAAACTGCCTACGAGCACTTCTGTTTTTACGGCGGAGACAGTGGCAATTTTGGAAGCACTTGTCTCTAGCACTTCCTTCCCCAAGATACTGATAGTATCTGACTCGCAAAGCGTTCTTAAAAACATTCAGTACAGTCGATGGAACAAAACAACCAACAGTTATATCTTGGATGTGATATCTGAATATATTCGCAGCACACGCACGGGCCGGACGATCCATTTGTAGGGGACTGATGACCATAGATGTTAAGTCCCATAGTGCTCAGAGCCATTTTTGATCCATTTGTTGTGGGTACCTCCCCACTCTGGTATCCTCTATAATGATGAAGTTGATGCATTAGCCAAACAAGCGGCAACTTTAGGCACCGTTCTGGATCTGCACCTTCCTTATACAGACTACTTACGTGAAGTCAAGAATCACGCAAGACAACAATGGCAGGTAATGTGGAACATTTCTCAACAGACAAAAGGCGGTTATTACGCAGTGCTACAACCTCGGATTCCTTCACAGCCGTGGTTCATGAGGACACATCTGGACCGATCCACGATTTCTACCATCATAAGACTCCGCTTCAATCATGCTTCTTTACCACAACATCTACATCGGATCAACGTTTACAGTTCACCAGCATGTGAGTGTGATCCTGAGTCGGAAGCTGATGTCAACCACATCTTATTTATGTGCCCCAAATTTGACCGTGCACGGTTGGCCTTTCTGAAGACATTGCTGAGTATGGGCTACCATCTTCCTCAATCAGCTTCTTCTCTTTTGTGTACTAAAGACGTTCGTCTATATAAAGTGATAGTTAACTTCGTCAAGAGTACTGGTCACAATCTGTAGGTTTTAATGGTGTACGTAAATTATAAATATGTCTTGCTGATGAAGATATTTCAGAAATGGTGTGAACTGTAAGCCAAGACACTTTTAATTATTTTCCAATTCAATTCAATTCAGTTTTTAAAACATTATGTACAAACCTGTAACAGTTAAGCTTTTTATTCTTGTAAATATGCATTTCTGTATTTGTTTATTCAATTATGTGTACATTGTCACCATGTGTTGCCGATGGCTAAATTGAGTACACACTCAAAGGCCAAATAAACAAAGCAAAACAAAAAGCTAACTGCCTGACGTCTGAGATTTGTTTTTTTTCGACCGCTACTTACCGTTGTCACCACCATTCGGCGAAGGGCGGAGGCAAAGTTGTACACCTTGTAATATCCAAGGGACCGTAACCAATCACAGTAACTTCAGTGTAATTAGAGTCTTTGAATAAATATGTCATTTCTATTCGTCTCATTGCGTATTTCGTTTAACTACTGTATTATTTTGCAGCAGTTCTTAATACGTATGGTCCAAGTTTCATGGTTCAGTGTTACTTGACAGTGACACGTCATGCGGAAGTTACCTTTGTCCTTAATTTTTCCCCACCAGTGTACACTGGAGTGGCACCACATTGTCTTTGCAGACTACTCCCGGTTCAGCATACAGCATCATGATGGACGTATCCATATGCGTAGGCTGCGATGAGAACGAACGTTGTCAGATTCGATTCGCCATAGTCATAGGGTCCCACCACTTAGCGTGATGGGTTTGGGTTCCACTGGGTACACAACACGATCGACTCTGGTTCGCATAACCGATGGTTGCGACAGCAGCCGTTACATCTGTGACGTATTAAAGCCTGTGGCTGTATCCCATCTGTCCCTGTGACGGTATCTTTGAACAATATAACACAAGACTGCATGTCGTACTTGTTGTCCTGACCTGCGTTGGTACGGAGGGTGTTCAACTGCTGCCCTCGCCGACACTCTCTCCAGATCTCTAACTGGCTGAAAACATCCGGTCAAGGGTTGCCTAACGTCTGGCTCGCCACCAATCGGTAGCCACTATGACATACTGTTGAAGCAGCTTGGAATGACGTATCCGTATGTGTCACCCATGCTCAATTCGAGTCGATACCCGCCCCGGTTAGGAGCTTTGATGATGCAAGAGGACGGAATTCTGTGTACTGGATTTCGTACCCAGCATGCCACTAAATATCTCAAAATTTAATCATATACTCTTCCTTCTATACTGTATACTCAATATAATTAAATTTTCTGGGTCTACTATCCTTCCCGACATCCCCATTTTAGCGGGCAACGGTGTATCCTGTCAGTCCAAATAGTTTCAACAAGTCTGGATTAATAAAAAATGAGAAACGTTAAGACGGTAGTTTTAAGGCTCAGACGCTCTACATAGTCACGCAGCGCCTCCCCACACTTTATTACACTTTATTACAACGCACAGACTGTTCACACAATCACGTGAAACTTTCAGAAAAATCCTTCTTTGCGATGTTGTTCGACTTGTGCGCAATATTAGCTCAAATTCCAGTTATGTCGTCAAAGCGTTGACCCTTCATGTGCATTTCTGCACTTTGTCGCTTCCTGGCCATTGTTTTTGTTGGGGAGTCGAGGTGCGCGGGACAAACTTTTCACACATTATTCTCTTCTTCAAAGTATTTTGTAGAATGTCTTGAACGTTTGATTTAGATATGTAGCTCCATTGCGATTTTTGACGTAACAACATTGACAGATTACGGCTTCACGCCCACTACTTAAAAATGTCTGCTCACAATTGACTGGTCGAATGGCTTTACTCATTTGTAATAACTTAAATTTGATACAGGTCCAAGTTTAGAGTCTTTTCGGTTTAGAATAATATTGAGAGGCACCCACATGCCTAGCTCATACCGTAGCATCAAGCAGTCAGGCCTGCAAGATGAGTGGTCTGCCAAGCGAGTGAATTCATTCTTATTTGTCGAGTAACATGAACTCTCCTACTCACAATTAAGTTACAAATTATCCTCCTGTATGAATAATACGCAACGGATAACGCACATCTGACTGTTAGTAATTAACACAACTCTGACTGTTCACTACGCACTGGCAATACCACATTTTCTTTCTCATTCAACGGCTTTGAACAACACCTGGCCATCGCACTGAATATGAATGGCGCACACATTATATATTCTGGGTATCATGACAACATACAATTGAAGGAAAAGACCACCAATCTTTTTCTTTTCACTATCTTATTTATTCCGATAGATTCTATAACCTAAACACACAAATTCTACAACCTATAACAATAACACATGCGAAATTCCGCCCAGTGGGCATGGCTTTACATTGGTGATTCTCTATCTTATCGTCTCGTAATTATTTAACGCTACAGTGCACTTTCTGGATAGGATGGTGGATCTTTTTTTTCTTTTTTTTTTTTTTTATATCTCACACTTCGACTCTCACAACCATCATCACGAAACTTTCCTCCAGACCGAGCGGTACAAAAGGAACACGCATAACCCACTACCTCTGAAACTACCTAGCTACTCTCCCATGAGAACCACACATACTTAAATTACATGACATACACCACACTACAACATGGAATACAACACAAGGAATAGTCACAACATTATCACTTTCAGCTTTCCCACTTCAATTAGTATTTATCCCAGTTTCACACGACACTGCCCCACTTCGTAATTCTTCTTTCCTACTATGAACTCTGGAGGATATATGCACGTCTTCCTGTGCAATGCAAGCCAAGTGGCGTTGCTGGATAGACGGCTGACTCACCTTGCTTCTCTCTCAGAGTAGTATACACTCCTGGAAATTGAATTAAGAACACCGTGAATTCATTGTCCCAGGAAGGGGAAACTTTATTGACACATTCCTGGGGTCAGATACATCACATGATCACACTGACAGAACCACAGGCACATAGACACAGGCAACAGAGCATGCACAATGTCGGCACTAGTACAGTGTATATCCACCTTTCGCAGCAATGCAGGCTGCTATTCTCCCATGGAGACGATCGTAGAGATGCTGGATGTAGTCCTGTGGAACGGCTTACCATGCCATTTCCACCTGGCGCCTCAGTTGGACCAGCGTTCGTGCTGGACGTGCAGACCGCTTGAGACGACGCTTCATCCAGTCCCAAACATGCTCAATGGGGGACAGATCCGGAGATCTTGCTGGCCAGGGTAGTTGACTTACACCTTCTAGAGCACGTTGGGTGGTACGGGATACATGCGGACGTGCATTGTCCTGTTGGAACAGCAAGTTCCCTTGCCGGTCTAGGAATGGTAGAACGATGGGTTCGATGACGGTTTGGATGTACCGTGCACTATTCAGTGTCCCCTCGACGATCACCAGTGGTGTACGGCCAGTGTAGGAGATCGCTCCCCACACCATGATGCCGGGTGTTGGCCCTGTGTGCCTCGGTCATATGCAGTCCTGATTGTGGCGCTCACCTGCACGGCGCCAAACACGCATACGACCATCATTGGCACCAAGGCAGAAGCGACTCTCATTGCTGAAGACGACACGTCTCCATTCGTCCCTCCATTCACGCCTGTCGCGACACCACTGGAGGCGGGCTGCACGATGTTGGGGCGTGAGCGGAAGACGGCCTAACGGTGTGCGGGACCGTAGCCCAGCTTCATGGAGACGGTTGCGAATGGTCCTCGCCGATACCCCAGGAGCAACAGTGTCCCTAATTTGCTGGGAAGTGGCGGTGCGGTCCCCTACGGCTCTGCGTAGGATCCTACGGTCTTGGCGTGCATCCGTGCGTCGCTGCGGTCCGGTCCCAGGTCGACGGGCACGTGCACCTTCCGCCGACCACTGGCGACAACATCGATGTACTGTGGAGACCTCACGCCCCACGTGTTGAGCAATTCGGCGGTACGTCCACCCGGCCTCCCGCATGCCCACTATACGCCCTCGCTCAAAGTCCGTCAACTGCACATACGGTTCACGTCCACGCTGTCGCGGCATGCTACCAGTGTTAAAGACTGCGATGGAGCTCCGTATGCCACGGCAAACTGGCTGACACTGACGGCGGCGGTGCACAAATGCTGCGCAGCTAGCGCCATTCGACGGCCAACACCGCGGGTCCCGGTGTGTCCGCTGTGCCGTGCGTGTGATCATTGCTTGTACAGCCCTCTCGCAGTGTCCGGAGCAAGTATGGTGGGTCTGACACACCGGCGTCAATGTGTTCTTTTTTCCATTTCCAGGAGTGTAGTTTGAATCAAGCATCACACGGAAACATAACACGCAAAGTAATATTAAGAACATATTCATCACACACGCGAGTCCTCAACTGATACCATGGACGAGTACTTCTCTTTATCCTTTGTCTCATACACAGATTGAGACTCACACAGTACTCACCACGTGGAAGTACTCGTCTCTAATTTCAAGTCCTGCACACGCCATTTCTTAAGTATTTCAACTTATAGTACACAAGCTAGTAATTCAGCTTAACTTAAGCACACAGAAGTATTTCAACTTATTGCTACACGTGGTTTCATTGTGACCGTTGGTCAGTTCCAAAGATTACAACGATCCCATTAATATTACCTGCCTGACATTTAATTCTCCCCACAAAAGTTCCTGAAATAGAGAAATTATTATTTCAAACTACTCTTAAGTATACCATGTCTCCACTCTTTTGTCTTTACGGAGCACACCTAAGACAGGTCTTACCAACACTAGATCCAGCGGCAGAGTGCTGAAACATGGCCGTTCTTCAGGTCCTCTCGCACCTCTGCCGAAGTGGGGGAGCACCTTGCTACCATATTGGTCAGCCACATTTCACGCAGTCAAAGCTCAGGTAAATTTCATCTCTTTGGTCCCACCAAAGGTGACCCAAGTACCGTCTCAAAGATGATCATATATTCACATTCACTATCTGCGGTTAGCAGATGACCATACATTCATTCATTTCACAGATCTCACCAGACTGGATGTAGGGATTTATTTTGTGGGAGTGCACATGTGATAAATTAAATAAATAAATTGTCATTCTTTCCCACACTGTGTAAGTAGGCTGTTTATGTTTTCTTATTGGCAATTTTTTTTTTATCCTGGCAGGGTCGCCATATGAAACGTCCCCTTAGAAAAATTATACTTGACTGTGCTTAAACTGACACACAATATTTCGCTACAATATTTTTAGCGCAACGCAATCTGACTTTCAATAATCCCTACAAAAGAATGGCCCTGACTAAGATTAAACTATACCTTTCACAAATCACTTACCTCACAAAAATCTTCGCTACTCAAGCTACTGCAATACAGCGAGCGCCACTACTGCCAGCTAAATAAAAGATTCAAACTACTGAAGGCACTAACTACTGATAGGCATAGTTAGCAAATGAAAGATTTTAATAGAGAACAAACAATGTATTTACCTTAATAATGTTGAAAACTCATAATATACATAGCAGTTCATGACATCCAATTTTAAAAATTTCAAAACTCCGCCATCTCTCTCCCCACATCCACCACTGCTGGCGGCTCACCTCCAACTGCGCAACGCTACGCGCTGTTCACGTCCAGCTGCCGCTGCCCAACACTACAATGTCAGACAACAACGCAAACTAGCCACAGACTGCACACAGCACAGCCAGTGATTTTCATACAGAGCGCTACGTAACGTTGCCAATAAGAAAACATAAACAGCCTACTTACATAGTATCCGGCTTCGCTGTATTAATTGAAATTGAGTTATTTTTACAAAAAATGTGTTGTTCTGACAAGAATAATGAAGTATGTTGTACCTATTTTCAATGTCGGGCGGTACTGTACCCTTTCAATATAAAAAATTGTAAAGATTTTTTTAGGTTTGGTAGTAACTTACTAACCTTCTCGGAGGTATTGCTTTCGTCAGCAAAATTAGAGTCGTTGTTGAAAATGTGTAGGTAGGCATAAGCCGCCGTATCGCGAGTGCTAAGAAGTCGCTCTCCTCGAATGGGAAGGGAAAAGCTTGCGTGAGCGAAGTCTGAGTGCGCCCCGCTCCGTATCGATTCCGGCTGTAGGGCCGTCCCCTCAGAGCTCCCAAGTGCGTCCTACTCAACCGGCTAGCCGCCTCGCCGCTCGCCGAAAATCGTTTGCGAGGCAACTAGGTAACACGTCTGCCCACCTCCCGGCAGGCACTGTGACCCAAGTAGCACCTCGCAACGCTTCATCACGTAGTCGCGGCGCTCACAGAGCCCTGATCCGAATGGTGCGAAAAGTGGCAGTTGACCCTAAATAACGAAAAGTGTGAGGTCATGCACATGAGTGCTAAAAGGAACTCGTTAAACTTCGGCTACATTATAAATCAGTCTAATCGAAAAGCCGTAAATTCAACTAAATACCTAGGTATTACAATTACGAACAACTCAAACTGGAAGGAACACATAGAAAAGGAAGACTAACCAAAGACTGCGTTTTATTGGCAGGACACTGAGAAAATGTAACAGACCTACTAAGGAGACTGCCTGCACTACGCTTGTCCGTCCTGTTTTAGAATACTGCTACGCGGTGTGGGATTCTTACTAGATAAGACTGACGGAGTACATCGAAAATGTTCAATGTAGGGCAGCACGTTTTATATTATAGAGAAGTATGGGAGAGAGTGTCACTGAAATGATACAGGGTTTGGGCTGGACATTATTAAAATTCCAATCGGAAACTTTCTCCTCCGAATGCGAAAATATTTTGTTGACACCGACCTACATAGGGAGGAACGATCACCACGATAAAATAAGGGAAATCAGACCTCGTACGGAAAGATATAGGAGTTCATTCTTTCCGCGCGCTATACAAGATTCGAATAATAGAGAATTGTGATGGTGGTTCGCCGGCCGGGGTGGCCGAGCGGTTCTGGGCGCTACAGTCTGGAACCGCGCGACCGCTACGATCGTAGGTTCCAATCCTGCCTCGGGCATGGATGTGTGTGATGTCCTTAGGTTAGTTAGGTTTAAGTAGTTCTAAGTTCCAGGGGACTGATGACCTTCGAAGTTAAGTCCCATAGTGCTCAGAGCCATTTTTTGATGGTGGTTCGATGAACCCTCTGCCAGGCACTTAAATGTGATTTGCAGAATATCCATGTAGATGTAGATGTAGATGTAGAAACGACAGAAACTCAGTATCGGTCAGAGCCTCGTACAAATCAGTGGCTGTCGGCCTCAACACACGCAACGTAGAGCATATTTGCAGGCAGAATCGGTTCACAAAAAATTATGGTTCAGCAGTGGGATTAAAATTCAAGGTGAAAGGATATCAATGATATGATTCGCTGATGACATTGCTATCCTGAGTGAAAGTGAAGAAGAAGAATTACATGATACGTTGAATAGAATGAACAATCTAATGAGTACAGAATATGGACTGAGAGGAAATCGAAGAAAGACGAAAGTAATGAGAAGTAGCAGAAATGAGAACAGTGAGAAACTTAACGTCATAATTGATGGTCCCGAAGCAGATGAAGTTAAGGAATTCTGCTACCTAGGCAGCAAAATAACCATTGACGGAAGAACCAAGGAGGACATCAAAAGCAGACTGGCACTGGCAAAAAGGGCATTCCTGAGCAAGAGAAGTCTACTGGTATCAGACATAGTCCTTAATTTGAGGAAAAAATTTCTGAGAATATACGTCTGGAGCACAGCATTGTATAGTAGTGAAACATGCACTGTGGGAAAACAGGAACAGACTGGATTGGATTGAATTGTTTGGGGGAAGAGACCAAACAGCGAGGTCATCGGTCTCATCGAATTAGGGAAGGACGGTTAAGGAAGTCGGCCGTGCCCTTTCAAAGGAACCATCCCGGCATTTGCCTGGAGTGATTTAGGGAAATCACGGAAAACCTAAATCAGGATGGCCGGACGCGGGATTGAACCGTCGTCCTCCCGAATGCGAGTCCAGTGTGCTAACCATTGCGACACCTCGCTCGGTAAAACAGGAACAGAAGAGAATCGAAGCATTTGAGATGTGGTGCTACAGGTGAATGTTGAGAATTAGGGACTGATAAGGAAAGGAATGAGGTGGTTCTGCGGAGAATGACTTCCGTGGTACTAGAGGGAGCGGTAGAGGGAAAAAACTGTAAGGAAGATTGAGATTGGAATACACCCAGCAAATAATTGAGGACGGAGGTTGCAAGTGCTACTCTGAGATGAAGAGTTTGGCGCAGGAGAGGACTCCGCGACGGGCCGCATCGTAGCAGTCAGACGAATGAGGACTCAAAAATTTTTTTAAAAATATTAAATAAATATTTTAATAGTCGAGATCCCAATTGAATAACATTAAATGATGACTACTTTTAGCTAATTACACCGTAGTGGAAATCGGTATAAAGGCAGGGTTCCACTAAAGTAATAGTACAATGTCTGACGCACAATTGTATCGAATTTACTATGAAAATATTAGATACACATAAGAAATAACCAATCACGTGCAATTACATAGTTTCTTCCATAACACAAGTAACAAAATAAATCGTTTGCATTCCGTAGATGTAAACTGGTATAAAGGCACTCACTGTCCTGTTGTGCTATTGTATTGTTAGTAGTTTGTCAAACCTCTATTCTTCCTAATTACTTCAGAAATTCTCGTCGGCATTTTGTTAGTGTTTGTAATCCTTCCAGTCAAACTGTCGCCCACCCTTCTCGTATCGCTCTTTTCAACTTTCAACTCACATACGTCCTCACATTCCCTTTCATTGCGATAAACACATCTTCCAAGCATTCCCCAAACGTTTTCCACGGGTTTCAAATCCGGGATACTGCAGGCCAGGGGAAGACATCGATATCTTTATCTTAAAACCACTTTTTAGCTGATAGTAGAACCGTATACCGATGCATTATCATGTTCAAACATCAGACTTCTGTCCTTTAGGTACTCATACATTTTAATCATTTCTATCTCTAGCACCTCAGTGTACAAGTTGGAGTTCATTGTAGAGTTCAGCCAAGTAATTTGTGACTAACGTTTTTGTAGTGGACTGACAAGGCAGCCAGTCCACAGAGACGGGTAGCCGAAAGGGCACACGTACACACACGCCGACTGGCGCGAAGTCTGGAACAGGATACGTGATGAATGTGATAAAGAAAAGAACGTAGCTACTAGAACACTTAACTTTTATATCGTCCTTTGGTATACAGCATTCTTGATGATACAAGTGAGACTCTTTAGATTCATGAAGTAACTAATGGCGCCTTGCTAGGTCGTAGCCATGGACTTAGCTGAAGGCTATTCTAACTGTCTCTCGGCAATTGAGAGAAAGGCTTCGTCAGTGTAGTCGCTAGCAACGTCGTCGTACAACTGGGGCGAGTGCTAGTCCGTCTATCTAGACCTGCCGTGTGGTGGCACTCGGTCTACGATCACACAGTGGCGACACGCGGGTCCGACATGTACTAATGGACCGCGGCCGATTTAAAGCTACCACCTAGCAAGTGTGGTGTCTGGCGGTGACACCACAGTTTTAGCGCAGATGTCTGCCTAAACCATAATACTTCCACCACAAAAGTTTCATCTCATTCTTACGTGCTCCTCTGCTCTCAGACCTTGCCAGCAATATTGAAATCCACCAGGCACATGTAAATTAAACTTCTTCTTATCACTGAAGATCATTTTATCCTATTCTGAAATCTTTTGGTGTTAGTGGGCTTCTACAATCGTTTCTTGAATGCAAGATATATGTCATCTGACAAAATTTATCGTACATGTCTGTTAATCACTGACAACTGTAAATCAGGACCAAGTTGAGAGGAATAACGGTTTGTGGCCCTTGCTTTGCGCAAAGTAACCCTTTCTATGCCTTAGATAATTTTCTACTTCGCCCATATTTTCCGTTCTGACCATATCGTGCACGCAATCTAATGAAATTGTCAATCATTTTACTTGAACAGTCCAATCTCTTGGGGATAAGATTAGAGAGTCCAGCTTCGCATTTTCATCTCATGGTAAAAGTTTTCCGTGTGACATTGTCACAATCGTGGTTTATGTACACAACACGCACTATAACTAATGGTGCTGTATCCTATATGCAGCAAAAGGCACGTGCGCACTCATCACATTTTTTTTCTTTATTGATTTTCAATTCCCCCCGAAGGGGGCGGGCTGGCAGCAGCTTAGTACGCTGCTCTACAGCCTACAGACTTTTTTAAAAACGGAAGAAGAAAGAAACAAGAAAAACAGGCGATAAAACGGTGACTTAAAGTGTAAAATGGCAGAAAAATGCGGAAAGTTAAAATAGAAAGCAAAAGGGGTTGGCAATGTTAATAAAATACACAGGAATCAGACACAATTAAAAACATGGCGACAGTCTGGTTTCTGTTCGCATGAGATAAAAATCACACCCAGCGACAGTATGATGGCCGTTCGCAACACTTCTCAAAAGACACAACACGGAACACTCACTGTAAGAACACTCACTGTAAAACACTGCACGAAAATGGTGGCACAAAGATGACACTCCCGAGCCAAAGGCAGATGGGGGGGGGGGGCGTGGACCTGGAGGAGGGGGAAAAACAAGGAGGGAGGAGAGGAAAAAACGAAAAGGGGGGGAACCAAGGAGGGAGAGGACTCATAAGGGGGGAGAGGGGCAGGGCAGACGCGAGAGGGAATGAGAAGAGGCAGAGGAGGGAAATGCAAAAGGACTCGGGGGAGAGAAGGGGGCAGAGAGAGGGGAGGTGGGAAAAAGAGGATAGAAGGGGGGGATAGGGAGCCCGGGAAAAGGACAGAGGGAAGGAGGGGGGAGTGAGGATCAGAGCTGATAGGAGGGATAAATGGAGGGAGAGAGGGCATCATCCGGGAGGGGGAGTTGATGGAAGCCACCTTGGGAAAGGAGATGAAGGGTGTAGAGATGGAGGGTATGGGCGACACTACAATGAAGACGTGGCAGGGGGCGGGGATGGGAGGGGAGAGGAGCAACCAGGGGATGAGGGGGATCAAGGTGGCGGGAGGTGTAGAGTATGCGGATATGGCCGAGGAATAGGAGCAGATGGGGGAAAGGAATGAGGTCATAGAGGATCCGCGTGGGGGACGGGAGGCATATACGGAAGGCGAGGCGGAGTGCATGACGCTCGAGGATCTGGAGGGACTTATAGAATTTGGGGGGGACTGGCATAACAGAGGATGGGACGGATTAAGGATTTGTAGGTGTGGAGGATGGTAGAGGGGTGCAACTTTCATGTCCGGCCAGAGAGGAGTTTGAGGAGTCGGAGGCGGTTGTGGGCTGTGGATTGGATGGAGCGGAGATGAGGGATCCAGGTGAGGTGACGGTCAATGGTGAGGCCAAGGTAGGTGAGGGTGGGGGTGAGGAGGAAAGGACGGGCGCAGACAGTAAGGGAGAAATCCAGGAGCCGGAAGGAGCGAGTGGTATGACCTACGATGATTGCCTGGGTCTTGGAAGGATTTATTTTCAGGAACCACTGGTTACACCATGCAGCAAAAAGGTCAAGGTGATTCTGGAGACGGCGTTGAAACCGTTGGAGGGTAGGAGCGAGGGCGAGGAATGCGGTGTCATACTCATCACAGAGAGCCAATTGCCTTTTTACCGAGTTCCACCCTCTACCACATGAATCGTTGATGTCTTGTTATAGAATGTACTACTGATATCAAATGCGATACCATTTGACTGCATTTGTCGGTATAATGGATTTTATACTGTTATATATACAATATGAACGTCTATTCCAACCGACAAGGTTAATTTTTCTACAAAACTCCTCTTTATACTGATTTCTACTACTGCAGAGCCATCTTCAGATCGATTATAAAACTTGTACAATATCTGCACGTAAAATGAGGCTAAGAGGAATCATTTGCACCACACTAGAAGTTCATGTAAGAGACAGACTTCAATAAAATAGTGGGATATACTACTGAGATAAAATGTTAGGTATTCTGAATTGATTCAGTTTGTAGATCAGAATATGTGGTGCTGTCTGTTTCTTTACTTACGCACGACTCATTTCGAGAAGTAATGCCCACTGTCACGCGTTTTTAGAGTTCCGTTCCACAATCTGTCACTTTGTTGTCCGTCTGTCTGTATGTCTGTCCCTCTATTACGACCCCTTTTTCTCAGGGGCGGGTAGACGTATCGAGCTGAAATCTATGTCAAATACCAGGGTTTATGGTCACTTGTCGGTGTAAAAAAATGCAGTGCATAAAAGATGTGGCCATTTATGTCATATTTTGGTACTCGATAACCCACTCATCGAAACTATGATGTGGCCATTTATGTCATATTTTGGTACTCGATAACCCACTCATCGAAACTATCTGTGTACGTAATTAATTTTGCACGGAACCATCAGAATGAGAGGCCTTCTCGCATTTATCCTTTTTTTTCTCACTACATTTGACTACTGAATTGTTATGAGAGTTGTGTTTGACCTGCTGCAGCTTTCAGAAACGACTTCTGTAATGTAAACACACCGAATAGAAGAAATGTTGGTGGGGAATCAAGAAGGATGGAAGATTAGGGTTTAACGTCCCGTCACCAGAGACGGAGCACAACGTCGGATTACGAAAGGATAGGGAAAGAAATTAGCCGTGCCATTTTCAAAGGAATAATCCCGGTATTCGCCTGAAGCGATTTAGGGAATGTACGGACGAGGTTTTGAACCGTCATCTTGCCGAATGAGGCAGTCAAGAGGCAGGTTCACGTTTTCTACAGGATGTAAACAATAACTGTTTACAACTAACCTCAGTGGTGCATGGAAAGTCGAGACGACCAATTTAATGCAGGACACTTGCGGTCTGTCAAACCGAGGAAACAGCCTCAGACTGATCAACAAAAGCCATCTAAACTACAGCGCATGCGCGCCACGCGAGATTTTCAATATCGTCTCGCTCTCTTAAGCCGACAGCTTAGTCCACTATTTCATGAAAATTATTAGTTAAAATTTTCCTTTGAGGGCAAAGAATGAAATAGGACTTCCGTAAACATATTGCAAAAACTGTTTACGTTTACTATTCATCTAAACTTAATCCTTACAATCGATAAAATTCTTTTTGATTTGGGGCCGCATTGTCAACTATAAAATTCCGACGTTTCAGGGACTATTGCAAGACGCCTTCCTCAGGGTGTATTGCTAACCCAGAAGACTTTTATCGACTGTGACAACGTCCGCGGAAGCTACGTTTACAATTAACCCTTACAGGCTCATTGAAAACTGACTTGCAGAATAGTGCACATGTTCTGTACAGTGGTTTAGCAAGTGTTTTCCAAGTGCAATTCGTATCTTTGTTCGATGTCCTCTTAGTGAATGCCGCATTTCATTTGGTTCAAATGGCTCTGAGCGCTATGGGACTTAACATCTATGGTCATCAGTCCCCTAGAACTTAGAACTACTTAAACCTAACTAACCTAAGGACAGCACACAACACCCAGCCATCACGAGGCAGAGAAAATCCCTGACCCCACCGGGAATCGAACCCGGGAACCCGGGCGCGGGAAGCGAGAACGCTACCGCACGACCACGAGCTGCGGACTATTTGGAATAAGCGCATGTTATTAACCACAACTTCCATGAGGAAGCGTATGTAAGGGAAAGGCAGAGCTATAATTTAGAAACGCTTGAGCAGCAGCCTGCTCGAAATTCACGAAATGCAATCGCAGATCGTTCTAACCTTCCTTTTCTGGGCTAAGAATATTCTCTGTGAACGCACAGGGTTTCCCCAAATATGACACCAAATGAAACAATACAGGAATACATGAATTTCTTCATTTCAGTGCCACTAACAGTGAAAATTATTCTCTTGGTGAAGAATGCAGTTTGAATTCTGAATATCCTCGTACTACCGAGAAAGTGTTTCATCCATCCTTAGTGCTGAGAATCTAAAATACGCGATTTCATTGTCTGACGAGGTTAGCTCTTACGGGAGTCCTACGCCAGAAACTGCGCACATCGTCTCGTTGTCGATAAGCGACAATATGTTGTTTGTAAGCCGCAATTGATGGTTCTAAACCACGTTCCACGCTTTTCATACGGGCATTTCTGTCATATTCAAAACTAAGTTTTTAATCGCTTTCTTAATTCATTGACATATATTAAGACTGCAGTAGGGCAAGAACAGAACCTTAAGTCACGCCACTCGCCTTTGCCCTTCGCATTCACATCAGATTAAAAGCAGGCAAACCCAGTTTTTTGTTATAATATTTTGAACATTTGTTATTGAACGTGTGTATTCGCTGATGACATTGCTATTCTCAGTGAGAGCGTAAAACACTAACAGGACCTACTAAATGGGATGAACAGTTTTATGAACGGAGAATATGGACTAAGGGCAAACCGGAGAAAGACGGAATTAATGAGGAGTAGCAGAAATGGCACTAACGATAAACTCAATGTTAAAACTGCTGGCTACGACGTAGACGAAGTGAAGGAATTCTGTTACATTGAAGTAAAACTATGCTGACGATGGAAGCAAGGAGGCTATAAAAAGCAGACTGGTGTAGGCTAAGAGACTGTTCCTCTCTGAAACTGTCTCCTGGTACCACAGGAACAATTTTGCTGAGACTGTAAGTTTTGGAGTACAGCACTGTGTGGAAATTACTCATGGACTATGGTAACACCAAGAATGCAAAGAATCGAAGATTTTGAGATGTGATGCTACAGAAGGAAGTTGAATATTAGGTGGACTGATAAGTTAAAGAGGCTGTGCGCTGAATCGGTGTGGAAAAGGTATATGGAAGACACTGACTAGAAGAAAAGATGGGATGACAGGAAATGTGTTAAGGCGTCACGGGATAACTTCCTTGCTATAAGAGGGAGTTCTAAAGGTACAAACTGTAGGGGAAGGTAGAGATTGGAATGCATCCAGCAAATAATCGAAGACGTCGCGTGCAAATGCTACTGCGTGATGAAGAAGTTGGCACAGGAGAGAGAGTCGTTGATGGCTGTTTCACAATAGTCAGAAGACTAAAGACCCCCAAAAAATTTAAAGATTTCTTAAATTTTACGAAGACAGTGAGTGAAGATGTACGAGTATGCTAAAGAACAACCAGTATTACAAAGTAAGAAAACTAAATGATATGACTGAACAACAAAACAATGTCCGGTGTGATATGACATACAACTAAATGTTAGAAACAGTTTGCACGTGTATGTGGAGCTTTCAGAATGGCAGCGGCAAGCAATCCCGGGCTCTATAGGTATGGTGTAAAGGGGTAAACAAATACGAAATGACAACAGTAACCGTTGACCGGTGAATTATTGTCATTTGTGCGAGAAGCCTTTTTGCAAAGTACGAGTATTTGCAAAAGTTGATCTCTGTCCCACGCGGTATTTTTTAGCCTATTCTACCTAGCAACTGAAATGGGCTTTGTAAGCCGTTGTATGTATCTGAAAGAATAGTTTCTGATAGCGAGCGAGGCTTTTGGCGACTTTGGAACACATATTGCACTAAAGTAATACGCAGTTTAGATTGTTGAAAAGACCCATATCTGTCTAGTTCTTCTGTTTCAAGAAAATCAAATGTTCTCTGTTCCAAGAATTATGAAATGAGTAATTACTAGACTTATTCAATTAAATTTGTTTATGCAAGTGTGGTTCGGCCAACTGAATGGTTATTAATCTTACTCCTTGAATGTAGTATTGTTTTTGAACTGGCCAATTTAACATCTGTTAATTTCATGAAGGTTCTAGCTTATTACTTGTACCATTATTTTCATTATACATATTATAGACATAGTTTTGAAACATTGCTACACGCCTCAATAATTCTGCTGGTTTGTACGTTATTTGTAGTTTATAGGACGTATGTGTCTCACAAAAATTCCAAGGATGTAGGAAGACATTGGTGCGGTATTCTTAAAATTTATGAAAATTTGCATGTGATATTTCATTTTTTGATCGTCACGAGAAATAATATATTTTGGTATTTGTTACATTTTTTCCTTGTTTGGTATATTCATACAGTCCCTCTACAAACGAAAATTTAATTAGAATGCTAAGTTCAAATGAAAACATGGATCTAGTTAGGTTCGCAGAACCCACACGTCCCACCTAAATGATTTTCAAAATCATTTTTTGTTAGTAAAAGTGTAATGTTGTTGATGATGGAAGACAATTTTTGACGTTTCGTTTTTTAAATACGCCTAAAGCGAGTTTACTGTGGAAAAGATTGACGGCAATCGAACGACGACTTAAGCTGTGGGCCTTCAGAAAGGACGCGGATGATCCTAGGGAGTGAACTCCTATACAGGGTGTTTCACAAATCATAATACAGGCTTCTAGGTGTTGTAGAGTGATACATGCTTCTAGGTGTTGTAGAGTGGGGGTTGGTAAGTAAAGTTAGGATGGGGAACGCGTGGCCAGAAATGCACCGTTTGGATGTAAAATAAACTTGAAGGTGGTATCACTTTCACATCTCCCGTTACACGGTAACCACATATCTGGGACAATGAGGTCTAGCCTGTGAGCTCTGCAGGAGCCCTTGGCGTGGTCAGTGTTCCGAGTACTCCTCATCGGGTTCTCTTCTACGTTACGAAGAACGTCCTATTCAGAGAGAGCGGTCGATCGAGGTGGCGCAGTGGTTAGTACACTGGACTCGCATTCGGGAGGACGACGGTTCAGATACCCGTCCGGCCATCTAAATTTGTTTGCCATGATGAAGACAAACGTCGGGATGGATCCTCTGAAAAAGGAACTGCCCAATTCCTTGCATCCTTCCCTAACCCCGGCCATTAAAATTGCTACACCACGAAGATGACGTGCAACAGACGCGAAATTTAACCGAGAGAAGACGATGCTGTGATATGCAAGTGATTAGCTTTTCAGAGCATTCACACAACGTGCTGACATGAGGAAAGTTTCCAACTGATTTCCCATACACAAACAGCAGTTGACCGGCGTTGCTTGGTGAAACGTTGTTGTGATGCCTCGTGTGAGGAGCAGACATGCGTACCATCACGTTTCCGACTTTGCTAAAGGTCGGATTGTAGCCTATCGCGATTGTGGTTTATCGTATCGCGACACTGCTGCTCGCGTTGGTCGAGATCGAATGACTGTTAGTAGAATATGGAATCGGTGGGTTCAGGAGGGTAATACGGAACGCCGTGCTGGATCCCAACGGCCTCGTATCACTAGCAGTCGAGATGACAGGCATCTTATCCGCATGGCTGTAACGGATCGTGCAGCCACGTCTCGATCCCTGAGTTAACAGATGGGAACGTTTGCAAGACAACTACTATCTGCACGAAGAGTTCGACGACGTTTGCAGCAGCATGGACTATCAGCTCGGAGACCATGGCTGCGGTTACCCTTGACTCTGCATCACAGACAGGAGCGCCTGCGATGGTGTACTCAACGACGAACCTGGGAGCACGAATGGTAAAACGTCATTTTTTCGGATGAATCAAGGTTTTGTTTACAGCATCATGATGGTCCGTGTTTGACGACATCGCGGTGAACGCACATTGGAAACGTGTATTCGTCATCGCCATACTGGCGTATCACCCGGCATGATAGTATGGGGTGCCATTGGTTACACGTCTCGGTTACCTCTTGTTCGCATTGACGGCACTTTGAACAGTGGACGTTACATTTCAGATGTGTTACTACCCGTGGTTCTACCCTTCATTGGATCCCTGCGAAACCCTGCATTTCAGCAGGATAATGCACGACCGCATGTTGCAGGTACTGTACGGGCCTTTCTAGATACAGAAAATGTTCCACTGCTGCCCTGTCCAGCATATTCTCCAGATCTCTCACCAATTGAAAACGTCTGGTCAATGGTGGCCGAACAACTGGCTCGTCACAATACGCCAGTCACTACTCTTGATGAACTGTGGTATCGTGTTGAAGCTGCATGGGCAGCTGTACCTGTACACGCCATCCAAGCTCTGTTTGACTCAATGCTCAGGTGTATCAAGGCTGTTATTATGGCCAGAGGTGGTTGTTCTGGGTACTGATTTCTCAGGATCTATGCACCCAAAGTGTATGAAAATGTAATCACATGTCAGTTCTAGTATAATATATTTGTCCAATGAATACCCGTTTATCACCTGCATTTCTTCTTGGTGCAGCAATTTTAATGGCCGGTAGTGTAGATAGCATTCTGTCTCTAATGACCTTATTGCCGACGGGACGTTGAGCTGTGATCTTTCCTGCTTCAGAAGGTGCTGGGCGTCCGTGGAGCACCGTAGTCATCAGTCTTCCTACTTGCGAACGAACAAGTTTTTCGCAGCCGTTATAGTCGTCGGACGAATATGGCATGTGATGTCATTAATTACAACAGGGACTGGCAGTCGCGCCCTCTTCTCAGTTTGTGTGCGAACAAGGAGATTTGAAAGTAATCCATTGTCGAAATTTATTCTATATCCGAACGGTATTTTCTCGGGCGGGGGTCCGTTATGAAAACTTCATATTTTACGTCCCCTTACAATCTTAACAGGAGCGGTGAAACGCCCTATATTTCCCGGTAAGGAACAAGAGTGTTGGCTGCGGGCGGCTCGCCTCGTGGCTCGCGACAACAGCGTGACTCAAATCACGGCTGCTGCTGGCCGCGGTGGACGCCGCATTCCAGCACAACACAGCACGTCACACCACAGCGGGCCTTTGCCCTGAGGGCGGCGTCTGCCGTCTTCTGAACACAGTGGTACGCAATACCCGCGTAAGTCTCTCTGTGGTAGGAAGGACAGGGCTAAAGGGAGACTGAACATCAGTCATGTTGTGAGCTTTTTTGTTGTTTTAACAGAGCACACTAAGTTGGATGTAATAAACGTCAATCGAAAAAACACCTCCAGTGATATTGACTACTAAGGAAATAGAATAAATTAAAATCATAAAACTATACCAAATTTATTAATAGGAAACAGATTAAACACAATAATAAAAACTGTAGCAATGCTGTAAAAGAGCTACTAATTCTTTCTCGAAAGGAAATTAAAATTTACAATCCAAAATAGAAGTATACTCCGCAGATAAGCATTATATAAGAAAATGATTATATTGCCGCACAGCGGAGGTGCGCAGGGAACACAAGAGAAATATCCACACCAAATTGATGTTAAATATTGCGTCCTGAATGGTACAAGTAGTCAGCGAGAACCTTCACGAAATTAACAGATCTTAAATTGGCCAGTTCAAAAACACAGTGCATTCAAGGAGTAAGATTAATAACTATTCAGTTGGCCGAGCCACACTTGCATAGGCCGGCCCTGGTGGCCGAGCGGTTCTAGGCGCTTCATTCTGGAACCGCGCGACTGCTACGGTCGCAGGTTCGAATCCTGCCTCGGGCATGGATGTGTGTGATGTCCTTAGGTTAGTTAGGTTTAAGTAGTTCTAAGTTCTAGGGGACTGATGACCTCAGCAGTTAAGTCCCATAGTTGTCAGAGCCATTTTTTAGGGACAATTGCATAAACACATTTAAGTAAATAAATCTAGCAAATTAGCAAATTACCTGGTTAGCACTTCGACAATATACATGTGCTAGAAATAAGGCGAGCTGCAGTAGGCGCGCTGTAAGATACAAGTAAATACGTCGACATGCTATACAACCCTGTCTTGGCATGGCATAGTGAGCTCGGAAAGATCAGGTGGTGCAGAACCACCAGCACCAGGCTGGCCGAACGGTCGGGCGCAGACTTTGACTCCGCTTTCGAACGCTGCGCCTGCCCTGTCACCCAGGCAGCTTTCATCCAAGTCCCACCAAACGATACACAGATCGTAGCCTAATTAACAGAGGAATACAGAATTTAGTACAGGAATTCGGCGAGGCGTTTACTACAGGCGGAGCCCTGCCGCACGACAGTCAAAAAAAAAAAAAAAAAAAAAAAAAAAGTAAATAATTCTTCAGTGAAAAAAAAAGCAAAACCATAATCAAACATGATAGTATAAACGTCCATCAAGGCAATAAACGAAATTGTGCTCTCCAGTAGTAGAACGTGCAACGCCTGGGACATGAAATGAACCCAGTTAAGATACAAATGCGCACCGCCACAAATGCGACGCCGTGCAGCAGCCATCTAGGCAGCTGAGATCGAACTTCGCAAATAACAGACTGAAGCATTCAGTAAAGAAATAAGTACAGTAGTTTTATAGGAGTGTTTACTCAACCTTCCTGTCTAGAGACAGAAGCGGGATCAATTACCAGAAGTCTAATATGAAACCGCAACGGCCTTGTCGCAGTGCATCCACCGGTTCCCGTGAGATCATCGAAGTTAAGCGCTATCGGGCGCTGTCGGGCGTGGTCGGCACTTGGATGGGTGACCAACAAGGCCGCCATGCGCTGTTGCCATTTTTCGGGGTGCACTCAGCCTCGTGATGACAATTGAGGAGCTACTCGACCGAATAGTGGCGCCTTCGGTCAAGAATACATCTTGCGATCGGGAGAGTGGTGCACTGACCCCACCCGCATCCTCCTCTGAGGATGACACGGCGGTCGGATGGTCCCGGTAGGCCACTTGTGTCCTCAACACGGAGTGACACTAATATGAAACCGGACGTGAACCTCCAACAAACAAGCAGAAAACTACCGAACTAAACAGTCACAGTACTGGGACAAGAAATGACAATTATAACTGTGTTTACTGCCGATGCTCGGCTCACTCGCATCGATAAAGCAAACTGGAAGATCACCAGAGGTCCACCGCCCGTCTGCAGGTCCGGTCGGTCCCTGAAGCGCACAACACGCTCCTGCCCTCCGTACGCGCCCCACACGTCCAAAGGTTTGCAGCCGGCCGCAACAGAAGTAATTGCTGTGTCGTCCGAACAAGACGCAGCCAGGGCAAAAGCACCACAGACGCAAAGATGAGAGCTGGTGCCAGCGCCATGGAGACTCGCCACTTGCACGAGTTCCACCAGCGCGACAGGCGGCGCTGTGGATGAAGATATAGACTTCGCCTCGGCAAATTGCCGGCCGAATACCGTCCGCCAATGATCGGACGACAACGGACAGAAGCCTACTCGGAAGATAGAAGAGCAACTCTCTCCCACGTCAAGGCTGACTTGGACAGGGAACGTCGTTTAGTGAACTCTTAGAAATGAATAGACAGTTATTGTAAATTGCATTTGCTATGTGCTGTGAAGGTTACTTAAATGTTGTGAGCGTGGGTTTGATCTGCTATTCTGTTATTCTGCGCAACGGATTAATCTGAGATGTACCTTTTACCCTGTGGCTCCTGCAAGATGCAATTTCCACCCCCACACTACTACAGAAGTCAGATGCTCCTAACGTTCTAAAGAGAAATGCCTGAAAAACTTTCAGCAATAAATATCTTCTGGAGTCGTCTGCTGTAAGGAAATGACACAAAAATTCACAAAAATTCTTATGTAACTGTGGAATACTTGGGTACTGGAGTAGTGCTAGTTAGTGTAAGAAAAACATGAAACTAACGAAAATTATTATTTATTTTGCAAAAAGTCTGAGAAATTACAATGGCACTATTATTTATGAATTGAACAAGTTATATCCTGGTTCTTTTCGGAATGTGAAGTTACCTCTCAAGGATAGGATTCGCTAATGAAATTTCTGTACTAAGTTTAAGATTGTTATTGTCTTTGCAGAATGGCTGAGAGGCGCGCCTACTCAACGTGAATAATTATCCTTCAGAATGTTGCCAGGTACGGTCGAGGCTGTTGCGTGTGAAATGCAGTGAAGTGTACTGTTGTGGGGGAAATATGGGGCTCGCAAGAGCTGTAGTGCACAATACCATAAGCTGTGATGAATGCTGTCTGCGCTGCTCACTGCTGACAAATAAGATAACTCTCGTTCTATCTGGATTGACCTTTGCCAATCAAACTCTCCCTACGCCTTGATGAAGTCAAGGATTCCTATTCGTCCCTAGTCTATTGGCGTGGTACACCGGTCAGATAACCAGTCCACCGCAATGCCACTCAAAAATTCGCCCGCAGGTGTTTAACTATAACTATGTCGGTTCACACCACACAATAATAATAATAACACAGTGAACAATGCTTAATCGCAAGGACTCAATATAGAGTCGCACTTCGATTCGCTCTCGACAGAGGTGCTCTCCCAGTGAAGTACTGAGGAGAGTCTTGTTCCTTGCTCCTAGAGCGACAACGGAACAGCGCCTCTCCACGCCAGACATGAAGGGATATATCTTTTGGTCTCTTCCATTACTCCTTCAGCTCAAGGCGTCAGAAATATCGTCTGCCAATCAGCATTGCTCTTCTAAAATGGAAGAACGACGTTTTGTTTAAGGCGACCAATCCTGAAATCTGTAGTATCGGCGTTTGTCGTTTGCTGTCTCCCTGTGAAAATCTCTGAAACTGCGTGCTATGTGTAAAGAATGCATAGGTTGGACGCTCCCACACAATGTAGCGGGGTCGTTCCCCCTGTCACTCGGGCACACGCTGTCTGCTCCACGGGCGGCCGAGGTTGACTCGTCCTCTGAAGGGACCGGCCTCCCAATGTGTGGTCTGCCTCTCTCGAACTAAAAGCTCCTGTGACCGTCGTGTCTGGAATGTATGTGTGTACGCCAGCCTCGAGTATTTCAACCCCAGTGCGCACTCGTTATTTGCATATCGTTTACATGAATTCATACAACATTGACTATCTTATCGAGTTGCGGTTCGAATGAAGCGTCTTGATGTTCTGAATATGATTTTGAGGGCGGAATATGTAAGCAATGAAGGTCAGGAGACCACAACGTCTTACAATGTCTCAGGGAAAAACATAATTACCTACGATTATTTGCAATTAGCCACGGGGGCCTTCTTTGTGTTATATTATAAACAGTGTTGCAGACTTCTTTATTCAACAAGTCACAAAGATAAGTAAACGTTTTTAATTCATTCGCGTGACTTTGTTACTAATTTGTTGGAGTGTTGTAGAACCTTCGTTCACCTATCCTGTTACCTGACACCAGGGAATAGCTGTGTAATAGTGGCAGGGAGAAACTGTCTTAGCAGTACTGCACCAGAAGCCGTTTCACGAACCCACAAACTCTGCCCACCGTAACAACAGTGGCAACTCTGTCTCGACTGCAGTACGACGAGGCCTTTACAAAACTTGCGGCGAGGGTTTAAATATTGGCGACGAGGATTTACAAAAGTAATAATGGGTCGCGATCCAGGAAACCACCTGAGTGTGCATTCCTGGTATCGCTGGAAGGCTGAGAGCCGGCGAATGTTGTTGTTGTTGTTGTGGTCTTCTGTCCTGAGACTGGTTTGATGCAGCTCTCCATGCTACTCTATCCTGTGCAAGCTTCTTCATCTCCCAGTACCTACTGCAACCTACATCCTTCTGAATCTGCTTAGTGTATTCATCTCTTGGTCTCCATCTACGATTTTTACCCTCCACACTGCCCTCCAATGCTACATTTGTGATCCCTTGATGCCTCAAAACATGTCCTACCAACCGATCCCTTCTTCTAGTCAAGTTGTGCCACAAACTTCTCTTCTACCCAATCCTATTCAATACCTCCTCATTAGTTACGTGATCTACCCACCTTATCTTCAGCATTCTTCTGTAGCACCACATTTCGAAAGCTTCTATTCTCTTCTTGTCCAAACTGGTTATCGTCCATGTTTCACTTCCATACATGGCTACACTCCATACAAATACTTTCAGAATCGACTTCCTGACACTTAAATCTATACTCGATGTTAACAAATTTCTCTTCTTCCGAAACGATTTCCTTGCCATTGCCAGTCTACATTTTATATCCTCTCTACTTCGACCATCATCAGTTATTTTGCTCCCGAAATAGCAAAACTCCTTTACTACTTTAAGTGTCTCATTTCCTAATCTAATCCCCTCAGCATCACCCGATTTAATTTGACTACATTCCATTATCCTCGTTTTGCTTTTGTTGATGTTCATCTTATATCCTTCGTTCAAGACATTGTCCATTCCGTTCAACTGCTCTTCCAAGTCCTTTGCTGTCTCTGACAGAGTTACAATGTCATCGGCGAACCTCAAAGTTTTTACTTCTTCTCCATGAATTTTAATACCTACTCCGAATTTTTCTTTTGTTTCCTTTACTGCTTGCTCAATATACAGATTGAATAACATCGGGGAGAGGCTACAACTCTATCTCACTCCTTTCCCAACCACTGCTTCCCTTTCATGCCCCTCGACTCTTATAACTGCAATCTGGTTTCTGTACAAATTGTAAATAGCCTTTCGCTCCCTGTATTTTACCCCTGCCACCTTCAGAATTTGAAAGAGAGTATTCCAGTTAACGTTGTCAAAAGCTTTCTCTAAGTCTACAAATGCTAGAAACGTAGGTTTGCCTTTTCTTAATCTTTCTTCTAAGATAAGTCGTAAGGTTAGTATTGCCTCACATGTTCCAACATTTCCACGGAATCCAAACTGATCTTCCCCGAGGTCCGCTTCTATCAGTTTTTCCATTCGTCTGTAAAGAATTCGTGTTAGTATTTTGCAGTTGTGACTTATTAAACTAATAGTTCGGTAATTTCCACATCTGTCAACACCTGCTTTCTTTGGGATTGGAATTATTATATTCTTCTTGAAGTCTTTGGGTATTTCGCCTGTCTCATACATCTTGCTCACCAGATGGTAGAGTTTTGTCATGACTGGCTCTCCCAAGGCCATCAGTAGTTCTAATGGAATGTTGTCTACTCCCGGGGCCTTGTTTCGACTCAGGTCCTTCAGTGCTCTGTCAAACTCTTCACGCAGTATCTTATCTCCCATTTCATCTTCATCTACATCCTCTTCCATTTCCATAATATTGTCCTCAAGTACATCGCCCTTGTATAAACCCTCTATATACTCCTTCCACCTTTCTGCCTTCCCTTCTTTGCTTAGAACTGGGTTGCCATCTGAGCTCTTGATATTCATACAAGTGGTTCTCTTCTCTCCAAAGGTCTCTTTAATTTTCCTGTAGGCAGTATCTATCTTACCCCTAGCGAGACAAGCCTCTACATCCTTACATTTGTCCTCTAGCCATCCCTGCTTAGCCATTTTGCACTTACTGTCGATCTCATTTTTGAGACGTTTGTATTCCTTTTTGCCTGCTTCATTTACTGCATTTTTATATTTTCTCCTTTCATCAATTAAATTCAATATTTCTTTTGTTCCCAAGGATTTCTATTGGCCCTCGTCTTTTTACCTACTTGATCCTCTGCTGCCTTCACTACTCCATCCCTCAGAGCTACCCATTCTTCTTCTACTGTATTTCTTTCCCCCATTCCTGTCAATTGTTCCCTTATGCTCTCCCTGAAACTCTCTACAACCTCTGGTTCTTTCAGTTTATCCAGGTCCCATCTCCTTAAATTCCCACCTTTTTGCAGTTTCTTCAGTTTCAATCTGCAGTTCATAACCAATAGATTGTGGTCAGAATCCACATCTGCCCCTGGAAATGTCTTACAATTTAAAACCTGGTTCCTAAATCTCTGCCTTACCATTATATAATCTATCTGATACCTTTTAGTATCTCCAGGATTCTTCCATGTATACAACCTTCTTTTATGATTCTTGAACCAAGTGTTAGCTATGATTAAGTTATGCTCTGTGCAAAATTCTACGAGGCGGCTTCCTCTTTCATTTCTTCCCCCCAATCCATATTCACCTACTATGTTTCCTTCTCTCCCTTTTCCTACGGACGAATTCCAGTCACCCATGACTATTAAATTTTCGTCTCCCTTCACTACCTGAATAATTTCTTTTATCTCGTCATACATTTCATCAATTTCTTCATCATCTGCAGAGCTAGTTGGCATATAAACTTGTACTACTGTAGTAGGCATGGGCTTTGTGTCTATCTTGGCCACAATAATGCGTTCACTATGCTGCTTGTAGTAGCTAACCCGCACTCCTATTTTTTTATTCATTATTAAACCTACTCCTGCATTACCCCTATTTGATTTTGTATTTATAACCCTGTAATCACCTGACCAAAAGTCTTGTTCCTCCTGCCACCGAACTTCACTAATTCCCACTATATCTAACTTTAACCTATCCATTTCCCTTTTTAAATTTTCTAACCTACCTGCCCGATTAAGGGATCTGACATTCCACGCTCCGATCTGTAGAATGCCAGTTTTCTTTCTCCTGATAACGACGTCCTCTTGAGTAGTCCCCGCCCGGAGATCCGAATGGGGGACTATTTTACCTCCGGAATATTTTACCCAAGAGGACGCCATCATCATTTAATCATACAGTAAAGCTGCATGTCCTCGGGAAAAATTACGGCTGTAGTTTCCCCTTGCTTTCAGCCGTTCGTAGTACCAGCACAGCAAGGCCATTTTGGTTAATGTTACAAGGCCAGATCAGTCAATCATCCAGTCTGTTGCCCCTGCAACTACTGAAAAGGCTGCTGCCCCTCTTCAGGAACCACATGTTTGTCTGGCCTCTCAACAGATACCCCTCCGTTGTGGTTGCACCTACGGTACGGCCATCTGTATCGCTGAGGCACGCAAGCCTCCCCACCAACGGCAAGGTCCATGGTTCATGGGGGGAGGGCGAATGTTAATTGCCGAATTTGTGCTAACTATCAACTGCCGCACAGTACCGCCTCGCCGCAAGGTTTCAACTCGGCCGCTTTATCTTTAGCGAACTGTTTCACCTTCCTCGTCTCGCTGTCACTGCCCTCGCGCCTCCGATCTCAGCGCGAACCATGCCCTCCTAAGGCAAAGATGTTCTACTAGAGACCTATCGATCGCACAACGGTTCACACACGCACACTCTCACGCAAATTGAAGAAAAAGTGATCTGTCGTTCCTCCGTACTGCACGATTTTTGTCCGATCACTCTCCCACATTTATATTAGATTCGTCTCTCATACAGCAACTGGACAACAAAAAAGAAACAGTATCCATACTTGGTTGGGAAGGAACATCTACGCAATATTCTCCACAACACGAGATGTGTACTAAAAATAGCGAGACTTGCAACACAGTACATCAACATATACCGCTGTTTGCTCTCTCTCGGTATGGGAGCTAATTTGATCATGTGTTTGTCTCAGTACCAGTTTGAACTTGCTGCAGGTATTAAACGATTGTTGAGGGCGTCTGAAGCGAAGTGCAACATGAACTCGTCCCAGAAAAGTACCAGCAACGCTCCGCTATCAAATTTTGGGATAAGCAACGGTGTTGTGACATACGAAAAGTTCAGAGGGCTTATGGAGAATATTCCCTATCCAGGACAGAGGTTTCATATGGTACAAGTCCTGTGTGGCAGGCCGGGGAGAAGAGGAACACGAGGCTCTGTGGATCAAATGTATCCGGGCGTCTTCTAATAGACATTAATATGCGGTGTGTCGACCATTCGTTTTTATGATGCCTTGAACTCTGTTGGGAACATGTTCAGTGATGTGTCTGAAAATGCCTGTGCAGGAATGGGAGTCCATTCTTCCTCACGAGCCGAAAGCAGAGAAGGTAGTGGTGTTGGACGCTGGGGTCTGGAGTTATAAAGCATTCCAAAGCTGTTCCGATGAGTTCAGGTCGGGACTCTAGGAAGGCCAGTCAGTTTCAGTAACGTCGCATCCCACAAACCAGATACTATCTTATGACGGGGTGTGTTGTCATGTTAACACATACAGTCGTCATCTCCGAAGTATTCCTCTAATGTACACTGCATACAATGCTATAAAAAAAAAAAAAAAAAAAAAAAAAAAAAAAAAAAAAAAAACACTCCGCCTTCAGACCAGAAGTGGCCCATCGGGACCATCCGACCGCCGTGTCATCCTCAGGTGAGGATACGGATAGGAGGGGCGTGTGGTCAACACACCGCTCCCCCGGTCGTTATGATGGTTTTCTGTGACCGGAGCCGCTGCTATTCGGTCGAGTAGCTCCTCAATTGGCATCACGAGGCTGAGTGCATCCCGAAAAATGCCAACAGCGCATGGCGGCCCGGACGGTCACTCATCCAAGTGCCGGCCACGCCCGACTGCGCTTAACTTCGGTTATCTGACGGGAACCGGTGTATCCACTGCGGCAAGGCCGTTGCCATACAATGCTGTAAGATAGATTCTTATCATTCCGCACCTAGCAGTTTTTAAGCGCCGCAGGGGGACCACACCCTAACCATGAAAAACCCTCTCATAGTGTAACACCGCCTCCGCCGTACTTCAGTGTCGACATTACATGTGACGGCACGTTCCAAATGTAAACTCATCCGTCAGATTGCCACGACGTACATCGCGATTCGTTCCTTCAAATCGCTCGTTTCCTGTCATACGCTGCCCAGTGGCGTAGCTCTTTACGACATCTCTAAGCGTCGCTTAGTATTCGCGACAGAAATGTGTGGCTTATGAGGAGCTTTTCGACCGTTGTTACCGATTATTTTACTGCCTACGCATTGTCGTTGTGCTAGCTGGATCGCTGATTTCACGCAATTTTTTACAATCACCCTCCGTAGTGATCGACGGTCTCTATCCGTCAGTTGATAGGATTTCCCTGGTCTCGATCTAGCTGTTATTGTTTTCGTGTCTCTGCTTCACAAGCACATCACCAACAGTCGACTTGGCCAGCTTTAGAAAGGCAGAAACGTCCCTGACGGATTTGTTACTCAGGTGACATCCAATGACTATTCCACATTCGAAGTCACTGAGCTCTCCTGACGCATCCATTCTCCTGTTACTGCTGTATCTAATGACGATACGGTTTTTTTTGTTTTTTTTTTTACTTTATTGTCATTTTAAAGCCTATACAATAGGCAGGCTGGCAGCAGCACACTACGCTGCTCTTCAGCCAAAGAAGACATAAGCAGCAAAAACATGAGAAAAACATAAAAGTTGCAAAATGGTGGGCGATAAAACAGGAGACACAGAGAGACAAACACGGAGCCGTTCACACTCGACGATAAAAACCACACTGCAAACTGTTGAGACGACGCACAAACACCGAAGAAGACGATGGCACTGGTGAACAATGGAGTGTGACGGTGAACACTGAACACTAAACACGACGGCACACACGAGACACTGATGGCGGTGATCTCCGGCGCGCGCAAGTCCACGTAGCGTGTGCGAGTCCGGGGACCTGCCAAGAGGGGAACAGGGGTGAGGCGGGGGAGAGAGGAGAAAAGGATGCCAATGGCGGAGGGGACGGGGGCAGGAAGGAGAGGGACAGGGGAGGGGAGGGACGATACGGTACTCTCCGCCTCCTTTTATAACGCCGACTACGCCTCTCGTGACATCTAGCGGTCAAATCCGCATTACGTACGGGTGTCCGGATACTTTTGACCATATCGTATATGAAGAACGCTGCGCCATCAAATTTTAGAAGCAGCAACGTCTATTGTGACTTACAAAAAACTGTAAAGGGCTTATGGAAAAAAATTCCGTATCCGCGACACTTCAAAAAAGACAACTCGCTTTTAGCAGGTCGGGAAGAAGCGGGAGACGAACCTCATGCGGATGATTATGTGGAAAGAGTGATGTGTCTTGTTAAGCAAGACTGTTAGGATGGTCAAAGTTTTCGGATCGTCGATTTACGAGGCAGTAGGCAGTAGCGATTAATATTTTAACACAAGATTTCGACACTGGAATAACGTGCACAAACATAGTTCCAATAAAACGTCACAGACTGATCTATAGAGTAATCAGAAAGACGTGTGTCTAGACCTTCTTGACTACATTCATAGTTAGTCAGAATTTTTCAGTCACGTTATCACTTGTGACGAATCATAAATTTTCTAGCACGATCTCGAGACAAAACTCCAAAATTGGAAGCGGCACTCGGCAAACTTCCTCCTTCTTAAGAAGAGGGACTTCCACAAAGAAGTTGCGAAGCAAGTAAAAAAATTCTTATCGGGATGTCCTTGAGCTATACAGGAGAAGGCAGGCACGTGTTACGATCCTACATGAATTTTAGCCAAGAAATAGCATTCTTGTGGTTGTCCAGCCACCCCCTTTCATCGGATCTCACTGCTTGTGATTTATTTCACTTTCCAGGCTTACGATAGTATCCAAAACAGCGTATCTATCAAACTGAAATGTTCTGCAGCAGATAACTTCCAGAGCAGCTATAAAGACTGGAAACGCTACGTAACTGTCAAAGGAAACTATTTTTAACGAGGCAGCTTTATTGTGAAAAAGGAATTTAAATTGAAGGTTGCAAAAAACAGTTTCGTCCATTTTCTAAAGCACGAAGTACGCAGGAAAAGATACTTTTATTGGTAAACTACACTCATGCTCATAAATTGAGGATAAACCGCGGGACTGCTACGGTCGCAGGTTCGAATCCTGCCTCGGGCATGGATGTGTGTGATGTCCTTAGGTTAGTTAGGTTTAAGTAGTTCTAAGTTCTAGGGGACTGATGACCTAACATGTTAAGTCCCATAGTGCTCAGAGCCATTTTTGAAATTGAGGATAATTGCAGAACGTGGTGCCACACAACGTGGCACTACACAAAACTGGCGCTAATAGCATAGGCACATAGGAAACACACACGACACAGATCTGCAAGTCCACGGCATTGTTGATAAGTTGAGAAAACCGTCCCGAAACACATGTGCTACAAAACGCCACTGTTTCCTGCGCATGTACCCCGACATCAATATGGGATATGATTACCATGCACACGTACACAGGCCGCACAACGGCTTGGCATACGCTGGATGAGGAGGTCGAGCAGCTGCTAGGGTATAGCATCCCATTCTTGCATCAGTGCCTGTCGGAACTCCTGAAGTGTCCTAGGGGTTTGAAGACGTGCAGCGATACACCGACCGAGAGCATCGCAGACATGCTCGATGGGGTTTAGGTCTGGAGAACAGGCAGGCCACTCCATTCGCCTGATATCTTCTGTTTCAAGCCACTCCTCCACGATGGCAGCTCGGTGGGGCCGTGCGTTATCATCCATCAGGAGGAAGGTGGGACCCTCTGCACCCCTGAAAAGGCGGACATACTGGTGCAAAATGACTTCCTGATACACCTGACCTGTTACAGTTCCTCCGTCAAAAACATGCAGGAGTGTAAGTGAACCAATCATAATCCCACCCCACACCATCAAACCACGACCTCGATACAGGTCCGTTCCAAGGACATTAAGGGGTTGGTATCTGGCTCTTGGTTGACGAAAGATGAAAACCCGGCGAGATTCACTATTCAGACTGTACCTGGACTCGTCCGTGAACATAACCTGGGACCACTGTCCCAATGACCATGTACTGTGTTCTTGACACCAGGCTTTACGGGCTCTCCTGTGACCAGGGGTCAGTGGAATGCACCTTGCAGGTCTCCGGGCGAATAAGCCATGTCGACTGTAGACTGTGTGTCTGGAGACAACTGTTCCAGTGGCTGCAGTAAGGTCCCGAGCAAGGCTACCTGCAGTACTAAGTTGCCGTCTGCGGGCAATGATGGTGAGATATCGGCCTTGTTGTGGTGTTGTACACTGTGGACGTCCCGTACTGTGGTGTCTGAACACGTTTCCTGTCTGCTGGAATCGTTGCCATAATCTTGAGATCACACTTTGTGGCACACGGAGGGCCCCTGCTGCGAACTGCTGTGTTTGACCAGCCTCCAGTCGTCCTAGTATTCTACCCCTCATAACGTCATCAATATCTATTCTTTGAGCCATTTTCAACACACAGTCACCATTAGCACGTCTGAAAACGTCTGCACACTTACTCGCTGCAACGTACTCTGACGTGCACCAAGTCACCTATGTGTATGTGGACTGTTGCCAGCGCCACCGCGCGATGACCGCAGGTGATTTAAACCCGCAAACCGCTCACCATAGCGTTGTTCACGTAACAGCATTATCCATAGTTTATGAGCATGAGTGTAGGTTACCATGCTCTCACGCTGAAATCAGTAAGAAAAACAGTCAGAAACTCTAAAGGTTTTAAGCACCGTTAGCGTGGTGTTGCCGTTGATTCTCATCCGAATTGTGAACCGGCTACGGAAGCCATAACAGTTTCGTGTGGAATCGAAATGACAATGAAATTTACAATTAAAAATGTCGTCAAGTGCCAGAAACATATCACTGGCTCGAGCGATCCTGATCTATAATCAGACACTGAGACAAGGGAGCCGTTAAGCTAAGTCACGCACGTTTGCTACCGGGAACACGTTTTGAAGATCCTGCGTGCAATGTCCTAATGACTATAAACATAATATTTTGGACGAGAAAAGTGCAACCTGAACGGGTGAGAGTAGAACGTTTCGATGGCTTTTGCGGTGTCGTTCCACAATCGATATCGTACAGTGGCCGTCATCATCGAAGTCTCCGAAGTTGGCTACACAAGTGCAGCTGCCGTACACCAGCGGTCCCTACAGCAACGGGCGTCTTTCAACCCCGAGCTGCGCCAGACCCGTGCCCCTGCGCGGCAGCGCCACCTGGGCGCGAGGCGCGACCGTATATGGAGGCGCCGTCTGCAGAGGCAATTCCAGTTAGTCCTCAGGGGCCCAGACAGCCTAGTCCCAGTATTTTTCACTCTTCGAGTCATGGTCCAACGTCACGACGAGGCCAGCGGAACCACTTCGCAGGACAGTGACGTACATCGCCATTTCATGTTTATCTCGTCTCAGAGACACCAGCTCACAGCTAGGACAGTTAGCTTGTGGAACTTCGACTTCAGTCAGGCGCAAACAGAACAATTGTACAGAGACCTAAAATTATGCGTGTCACCGCCATCCGTAGGCAAAGACTTTGTATTGCACCACACGTTTGATTTATGCTTCAGTTCCAGAGCACCTTCCTGAACAGAACTGTATTTTGTACGTCTTTATACCACTCAGGCACATGTTGTTTGACCCCGAAGCAAAGCGCCATAACAACCTTCTGCAGGACAACACTGCCCCAGCTAACAGGCTGCACATTCTATGTTTCCCGCCAACCATCTGCTTGAGCGATACATGAACTACTCTCCCATACACCCACTTCTTTCCCAGGACTCTTCACTTCCGACAGTCCAGTGATTTCCTAGACCGTGTCGTTGGTAGTCTCATGGCGAGCGAATTCACATACAATATGTATGGTGTTTCAGGACTCCACTGACAAACTTGATGGGACCATTGCTTGCATAGAGACGATCTTTTTTTAAAAGGAAGGTCAGCATTGGCCTAATCATCTTCAGTGCTGGAAGTTAAAAATTTTTACATAGCGATCAGTGAGTAAAAACAAAAACCACAAACACACCTGAGTGTAAACCAACTGTTGGAAAGAACATACCTGTACAAATTTATATCTCTGACTCCCTACGCCAGATGGCGGTTACTGTGTTATAACAAATTCTGTTATATTTGATGTCATGTTATCTGTATATTTTTCTTCTTTTCTAGTCCTGTAATCTGACACCATATAACATCACCTGTTGATTTTTATTCTGACATGTTTTTTAGGTTGTTTGAAAATAACACTCCAGCGTATGTGGGCAAGATGTGCATTCCCCCTTGCCTTTTTTTGCTATGCGTTTTTTAATGTACAATTTTTAAAATCGAAATATTCAATTAATGATTTGCAAGAGCACATTGGTATTTTGTGGTAATCTCTTGGCAAATAAAGAATTGTTAAGTCTTCACGTGACACACGCCACATAGAGGGTGTTGCAAGACCCTGTCACACCGAGGTCTGCTGTATAGGTGAATGTAAACAGCGGCTTCAGTTATTGTGATCGCTGCTCAGTCTTTGTTATTGATAACTTGATACCAGTGTCTGAGTTTAATTTGTACAGGTCTGTTCTTTCCAATAGTTGGTTTACACTCAGGTGTATTTGTGGTTTTTGTTTTTACTCACTGATCGCTATGTAAAAATTTTTAACTTCCAGCACTGAAGATGATCGCCATGTGATCGAAAATCGATTCTGCTATCAATAAAACATCAATATTACGGCCAACGCTGACCTTCCTTTTAATTTAACATATATGGTCGTTGTGCACTCAGCACTCCATGGAGTCGCCATCAATACGATCTTCTTTGTTCAGGAACATATACTTTGTAGCTCACCCCAAATGATTTATTGACTCACCCGTAAGATTCTGAGAATGATTAATAACAACTCTACATAACACACATTTACTAACAAATGTACCACGGAATTCCCAGAGTCTCATTACATGACTGAAACCTTCGAGCAGTAACCGTCCAACTGTGATGAGCCAGACAGTATTCTATTTCGTATCGCGAAACACATCACTGGTTCAAGAAATCAACTAAGCGATGGTAGCAATTTGAATAATGATCACTGTTGTGTCTGGGAATCCTCCATACTCGCCGGCCGATGTGACCGAGCGGTTCTAGGCGCTTCATTCCGGAACCACGCTGCTGCTACGGTCGCAGGTTCGAATCCTGCGACGAGCATGGTTGTGTGTGATGTCCTTAGGTTAGTTAGGTTTAAGTAGTTCTAAGTCTAGGGGACGTATGACCACAGATGTTAAGTCCCATACTGCTTAGAGCCATTTGAACCATTTTTTTCCTGCATACTCGGTTCGCTAGACAAACAATCAAACAACTAGTTTTATTACAACTAGACAAATACAACTACTTAACTTTGATACATGTGTCGCAAGCAAAGGGCGATATACAAAAGAATCAGTCTTCTTCAGAATAGACCAACACATGTCTGTGCTACGTAGACAGTAGTAATGAAGCTGGTATCGAAGTGGGCCGCCACCGGTCTCACGCGGCTCTTACGTCCTCTTCACCTCAGGGCCGCTGCTGTCGCGTTGTCATCGTGCGACTGGCTGACCTCTTCTCACAGCGGTCTCTTCTCTGTCGTTCCCGACTGGCGTGCCGGAGCTGACTTTACATCGTAACTACTACCAAACTCTCGACAGGGACTTAACATCTGAGGTCATCAGTCCTCTAGACTTAAAACTACTTAAACCTAACTAACCTAAGGACATCACACACATCCATGCCCCAGGCAGGATTCGAACATGCGACCGTAGTAGCAGCGTGGTTCCGGACTGAAGCGCCTAGAACCGCTCGGCCACAACGGCCGGCTATAAGAGTTACATCAGGAGAATGTGATGGCCATGCAACAGGAGTTGTTCACGTTATACATGGTCCCCCAAAGGCGATACCTATCTGTGCTAGCGTATCAGCAGATAAATAAGCTGCGGTTCCGCCACGCCGAAACCAAAGGTTACTGTGCATAAGAAGTAAGAAGTGTCACACTGACCAGCATTTATGCAAGCTTGTCATACAAAAAATGCTGCTCCAGTGAAGAGCACTTGCAGAGGTTCAGATTCTAAACGAATTCTTGTAGAATTCTCAGTGGTTTGTTAATGTGAAAACAGACAATTTGCAACGCGGTTCGCGATCCACGTTAACCTGCAGACACCTTTTTGTCTAAGTCAGTTCAAATGCCAGAGGAAGCCAAAGAAACACCGTCTCAAAAAATGGTTCAAATGGCTCTGAGCACTATGGGACTTAACATCTGTGGTCATCAGTCCCCTAGAACTTAGAATTACTGAAACCTAACTAACCAAAGGACATCACACACATCCATGCCCGAGGCAGGATTCGAACCTGCGACCGTAGCAGTCGCGCGGTTCCGGACTGAGCGCCTAGAACCGCGAGACCACCGCGGCCGGCAACATCGTCTCCAATAGGATTATGATCAGTCTAGTAAAGACGGCGGTGTCCAAAGAAACCTTCCTATTGAGAACAATTTTAATTTAATCGTTTAAAGTGATTCTGCAAACGGTCTCATCAGAATGTGTGCTAAAACCATCATCCGTGATTGCAAGTTGCTTTTATTGATGGTACGTCCAATTACTCATCCTAAAGTAATAAAATGGATCGTATCTACTATATCTGTTTTTGATATGTATAACCCTTGGTACATGCAATCACCAGAGTAGGTATCCGGTCTTCAGTCTTAAACACAGACTCCGGTGATGGCATTAGCCGAAGCGCATTAATTGTTTTAGGCGATTAATATACTGCGACCCAGACTGAACTTCGATTACAATTTACCTACCTTTCCAGCCTGTTTGTGTGCGGAAATACATTTAAGTGAGATCTAACAAATTGCATATGCATTCTCTTGGTCCCAGATGTGGCCATTCACCTGTTAAAACAACATCTACGTTTAAAATTGGCCTCACTTGAAATAAACATGTGTACTTGGAAGACAGTATCATTAACATCTTCATAAAACGACAGTGCGGATTTCATAATAAGTGCAAAGTTTGGGTGGTACAAATTCTTAAACTTTCTAAAGGAGGTACACGTGAAAGTTAAACTGTAGCGTCGCCACCTCCCCTAGTCGGTTGCGTGATCTGTGCCGTTATCACGTGCCACAGTAGATGTAATGGTTGAAGGTCAAGGCATTCTCAAAATATGGTAATCTCACATCACGCTTTCCACAAATAACATGCGCACAACGAAACCACCATGTACCTCGAAGATGTCGACGAAGTGCAGCGGAGGTACAACCGGGCGTAGATGCAACAAACGTCTCTGTGCCTATGACCTCAAAAATTTAGTAGGATATGTTGCTTCTGAAATAAATCCCGTCTGTGTTACCTACCTTTCCTGACGTCCTGAAACACCTCGAATGGGGATATTACTTTGAGAACCTAGCAAATCGTCTTCTCGAAGAAGACGTGCGCATTTCAGTCGAAATATCGATCTCCATTTTATAGCTTCTTGTTATTTCATTTTACAAGAAGATACGACGCAGAGCCCAAGAAGATCGTAAACAAGTTGACACTGGCCCAGAAGTCAAAGCACTTATTGCACAACATATTTACCTCATTCCTTCTATTTCGAGAAAGGACTAAGTTCATATGATAAGATTGCGGGGTTGGTGCGTCGTTGTAAAATTCATACATGATTCATACATGATACTCTATCCTGGTGTAAGGTGAATGTCATCTCTTCTCTATGTATGCCCTACCTTCAGCTTCTTGGAGTGAATTGCTTACGACAATTTCATGTAGTGCTCAACTATCTGCAGTTCGCGTCGTCGAAAAATGACTTGCGATTTCTTGTAATCATTCCCACTTCTCCCTATCGCATTTTCTCTAAATACTCTAACGACAGACCGATTTTCTAACTTATATTTAAAACTTGGATTCTTTTAAAAACAACAGAAATTATACGGTGAGAGACAGAGGTCAAGAACCTGCCGAAAGAATAAAGAACTGAACAAAGGGATCTGTACTTTTATTTTCGGCGTTTTTTATAGGCACCTTCGGTCTCGCCATTATTTTTCCTGACATGATATTTCTCGAATTCGTGAGGCGGATGCATGGCCGAGCGGTCTCGGGCGCTGCAGTCATGGACTGCGCGGCTGATCCCGGCGGAGGTTCGAGTCCCCCCCTCGGGCATGGGTGTGTGTGTGTTTGTCCTTAGGATAATTTAGGTTAAGTAGTGTGTAAGCTTAGGAACTCATGACCTTAGCAGTTCAGTCCCTTAAGATTTCACACACATTTGAACATTTTGCGGATGCATGGAATTACACGTATCGTAACAGCCTTAAGACAACAATAACATTTTATGCTGAGTCCTTTGTAAACAAATATATTTGCAAAAATGAGCAGCAATATACAATGTAAAGGTGTTTTTAATTAGTGAGACGTAAGTACTTTGAGGCCTGATTTCAGACATAACTACTTACTAAAACTGAATTAACCCTTAAGGGAAGAAACTTGATTACTGGAAAGTGGTCTTCAAGTTGTACTCTACAGCTTTTATGCAAAATAATGTTATGTATAACCTCTATAAAGCTGCTAAAATCTTTGACGTTTTGGGACTATGAGAGACGTTCAACAAGTAATGCAAAACATTCTTTTCTCAGCCAATTTCGGTTGGAAACAACGCGGAATTTGTTGTGGAACATGGAATATTCTCGCTTCAGCCCCTGTAGTTTCATAAACTTCCGACAGGTGGCGGCTCTGTATGTAGTCTTCAAAAAGGCGCCTGTAAGGGAAGTGTGTTTCAAGCAGAGAGCTGTCATTGAGATTATTTTGACGGAAAACCAGAGCATCGGAAATATTCACAGGCTCCTGCAGAACGTCTACTGAGACCTGGCATGTTCAAAAGCATGGTGAGTCATTGGGCGAAGCGTCTGTCATCACTGCAACAAGAACGCGAAAACTTGTCCCATCTCCCGCGTGGCCGGCCGCTGTGACCGAGCGGTTTTAGGCGCTGCAATCCGGAACCGCGCTACTGCTTCGGTCGAAGGTTCGAATCCTGCCTCGGGTATGGATGTGTGTGATACCCGTAGGTTAGTTGGGTTTAAATAGTTCTAAGTCTAGGGGACTCATTACCTCAGATGTCCCACAGTGCTTGGATCCATTTGAACGATTCTCCCGCGTGCCATCCGGTCACATACAGCTGTCGCTCCTGAAATGTTAGAAAGTGCGGACACCCTCATTCGAGGTGATAGACTGATAGCAACCAAACAGCTTGCTGCGCCACTGTACTTCTCTGTTTGTAGTGCTGACACTGGTCCCCATGGATTCCTCACCACATAACAGAAGATCCTAAAGAGCAAAGAAGAACTATTTGTGCGAACCTGCTTGCGCACTATGAGGCTGATTGTAATAATTTTCTGTCGAACATCGTCACAGCGCGACGTTGGTTCCGATGTCAACCAGCAGAGTGGTACCATAAGGGCATACATTTCCTCCCAGGAATGTGGGGGAAGGCCGTCGCATTGAACGGAGATTATGTTGAAAAATACAATTTTGTAGCCAAAGTTGTTGGAATAATATGGCGTATTGTAATCCTGAATAAAACCAATCTGCTAATGTGATGCTTTGCTTATTGAACACTCCTCGTAAGCATACAGTATGTTACCGTCTGGCAGACTTTAAAATTTTAAAATTATGTATGAAAGTCTGCCAGATGACAGAATACTGTTAAAAGTAGTTGTGGGCACCTGACGCGGTGAGGAAAGTATATGAACGGAGCAGAGGCGACTGGGCAATTATTCTGGTGACGATACGGGCCGCTAATGCGAAAATCCACTGTCATAAGCGATTCTGAAAAAGGGCAGACTATTATGGTCCGCCGTCTGGGAATGGGCATCATGGAAACAGAGAAGCTGGTCGGCTATTCGCTTGCTACTGTCTTGAGCATCTAGGGAAATTGGTGGAAGGATGATGAAACGACGAGTAGGCGACAACGTGTCGGACGTCTACGCTTTATAACTGAACGTGGAGGTCGGACCGAGGCTTTCCTCCTCTCCTGCCGAACAGGCCATGAAGGCCCAAAGCTACCGACCGGCCGCCGTGTCATCCTCACCCAAGGGGGCGTCACTGGATGCGGATATGGAGGGGCATGTGGTCAGCACACCGCTCTCCCGGCCGTATGTCAGTTTACGAGACCGGAGCCGCTACATCTCAATCAAGTAGCCCCTCAGTTTGCCTCACAAGGGCTGAGTGCACCCCGATGCCAACAGTGTTCTCGGCAGGCCGGGTGGTCACCCATTCGAGTGCTAGCCCAGCTCAAAAACGCTTCACTTCGGTGATCTGACGGGAACCGGTCTTACCACTGCGGCAAGGCCTTGGACCGAGGCTTTGCCACTCTGTAAACCAGGATCCGTGGCAGATCTGACGAGAGACTATAATGATGGCGCAGTTACAAGTGTTTCAGAGCGCACCGTTCACTGTACATTGTTGAACGTGGTACTCCGCAGCGGACGACCCTTGAGAACCCTCTTTTCGACCCAACGACACCGTTAGTTACGACTGCACTTGGGCACGGTATCATATAGACTAATCAATGGATGATAAATTGAAACGTGTCGTGTGATCGAATGAATCACGTTCCTTGTTGCAACAGGTCCATGGTCTCGTCCGGATACGCAGTCATCAAGGCGAATAGCTACGATGCTCGCCGGCAAGAGCAGTATTATGTTATGAGCAACATTCACCAGGGCTTCCTTCAGAACTGTGATAGTAATCGAAAGCACCTTCACAGCTGTGTACTACGAGAACATTAATGCAGCCTACCTGCATCTTTTCACTAACAAGGGAACATCCCCATCGCACCCCCCTGAGATTTAGTTATAAGTTGGCACAGTGGATAGGCCTTGAAAAACTGAACACAGATCGATCGAGAAAACAGGAAGAAGTTGTGTGGAACTATGAAAAAATAAGCAAAATATACAAACTGGGTCGTCCATGTGTAATATAGGCAATATTATGGGCAGTATGAGACAAGGAGCGCCGTGGTCCCGTGGTTAGTGTGAACAGCTGCAGAACGAGAGGTCTTCAGTTCAAATCTTCCCTCGACCGAAAATTTTAACTTTTTATTTTCAGTTTATGTGAAAAACTCTTATGTTTTCATCACTTTTCTTGGAGTGATTATTACATCCACAAGAAAACCTAAATCGGGCAAGGTAGAAGAATCTTTTCACCCATTCGCCAAGTGTACTAGTTAGGTGGGTCGACAACATATTCCTGTCATGTGACGCACATGCTGTCACCAGTGTCGTATACAAAATATCAGACGTGTTTTCCTGTGGAGGAATCGGTTGACCTATGACCTTGCGATCAAATGTTTTCGGTTCCCATTGGAGAGGCACGTCCTTTCGTCAACTAATCACACGGTTTTGCGGTGCGGTCGCAAAACACAGACACTAAACTTATTACAGTGAACAGAGACGTTAATGAACGAACGGACAGATCATAACTTTGCGAAAATAAAGAAAGCAAAATTTTCAGTCGCGGGCAGATTTGAACCAAGGACCTCTCGTTCCGCAGCTGGTCACGCTAACCACGGGACCACGGCGCTCCTCGACTCACAGTGCCCTTAATGTTGCTTATCTTACTCATGGACGACCCAGTTTGTATATTTTGCTTATTTTTTCATAGTTTCACACAACTTCTTCCTGTTTTCTCGATTGATCTGTGTTCAGTTTTTCAAGGCCTATCCACTGTGCCAACTTATAACTAAATCTGAGGGGGCTGCGATGGGGATGTTCCCTTGTAAGCATGCCGGCCGGGGTGGCCGAGCGGTTCTAGGCGCTACAGTCTGGAACCGCGCGACCGCTACGGTTGCAGGTTCGAATTCTGCCACGGGCATGGACGTGTGTGATGCCCTTAGGTTAGCTACGTTTAAGCAGTTCTAAGTTCTAGGAGACTGATGATCTCAGATGTTAAGTCCCATAGTGCTCAGAGCCATTTTTTCACTAAGCATGTCTTCCCCGACGACAGTTCTATCTTCCATAAGGATAACTGCCGGCTTCACAAGGCCAGACTCATGCTGCAGTGGTTTCCGGAGAATGAGAGTGGACTCACATTGATGTGTTGGCCACCAAATTCTCCTAATCTGAACCCGATGGAACATATGTGGGACTCTACCGGATGCCAGCCTCGCGCCCACAATCCACCGTCCTGTAAATTGCGTAAACTGCGTGACCTGTGCGTAGACACCTGGTGCGACAAATCTCCGGAAATTTAGCAAGGACTTCTCGAATCCATAATACGCGGAATCGCTGGTGTAATGCTTTATAAAGATGGGCCGGCAGGCTATTAATCTGGGTATGTAACAGATTATAAACTTACATTGATAAGCCAAAACATTATAACCACTGCCTACCGCGAGGTTGGGCACGTGATGTGATAACAAAGATACCTAAGCGGAGCAGACACTGACGGAGAGCCACGCTAGCGCAGATATGGGCTGCAGATGGGGAACTGAACTGCGACAAGTGACTTTGACAAGGGGCAGATTATTATTACACAGACTGTGAACGAGTATCTCGAAAACGGCGAAGGTGGTCGAATGTTCACGTGCTGGTGTCGTGAACATCTACGGAAAGCGGTAGAAGGGCAGTGAAATTACCATTAAGTTCTAAATGATTGGACGTCTACGACCCTTCACAGAACGTGGCGTTCGGAGGCTGGTCTGCTCTGTAAAGTCGGACAGGTGGTGATCTGTGGCATCTCTGCCCAAAAAACGCAGTTGTCCTTGTCTCTGAGCCAGAACGGGGCTACAGTGGTTTGCAGAGCATTATAGTGAACTCACGTTTATGTCTCGGCGACCAAATTCACCTGATGTAAATCCTGTGGAACCCATCTGGGCCGCTATCGAGCGCCTCCACCAAATGAAGTTAGCAAAAAAAAAAAAAAAAAAAAAAAAAAAAAAAAAAAAAAAAAAAAAAAAAAAACCAGTTTCATTGTGAAATAAAAATAAAGCAATAACCAAAATGAAGTCAGTCTGCTCCATAGTGCGCGTAAGTGAAATCAAAATCTGTTGCTGGGTAACTTTCAATAGCGTATTGCTTCACACCGTGCAATGTAATATGACTAAATGCTCCTTGGCTTGCTGTGTACAAAGTGGTCGACGCGTTGCTACTCAAGCCCACCTCGCTCATCGATGGCGACCCTGCTGAGGTCATCCAGTAAGAAGGGTTCTTGCGACAGTACAATGCTCCCAATAGTGCTCTGTCGGGTTCATGTCAGCAGACATCACAGGCCATTGGATTCGGTTGATTCCTGCCTCCCAGTCACCAGGTGGGCTCGTCGTGCTAGTGTGTTATTGTCTTAAAAACTAACTCATCTTCGAAATGTGGATTTTACGGTTGACTAACTCATTGGAAGATCCGATCCTAATACTGCACAGTCCTCAAACTCGACAGCGTTGCGAGAGAAGCGTCCAAAATCAGTACATGTTACTGGCCCAAAACATGACTGGCCCATCTCTTTGCTGTTCCCACGAGTTTGTATACCTGAGATGTGTACTGTAACGTGGGCGCATCCAAGTCTTTCTGTGACAATTAACAGGCATCAGAGCAGTCCTGCACTCGTTGGTGTGCTGCGCCACTCTTTTTAAACTGGCGTCTATAACCTGCGGCCGAGTTAGCAGAAAGCTGTCAACGCATTTCTCGGCTAGAAGTTGAAAGGAGCCGAGCTGACATGACGAAAGTCTCCGCCATAATGAGAGTTTGGTGGACACATCTAGCCGTGCTGCCTGCTACTGCGAATGGAAGAGAGTCTTCGCAAAATAGCATGGTGACCAGAACGTAGGTGTGGAAAACCAATTTGCGCTGAGTCACTGCCTGACATTGGCCTCTTCCATGGCCAGTGCAGTGAAAAGGAGTTCTGACACAATATGATGAGTCAAGTGCACCACTACACAGCATGTGTCATCGTCTGCAGCCAGCTCTGAGAAGTACTCCACAGCAGTTGTCGTCATGACAGGCCATCCTGCCTAACTGCTACTAGACGACGCCTCCACTAGTTCTAGGTCGTTGGGCTAGGACTAATACCAATGCTGCTTGCAGCTGAACTAATGGCTTAGAGCTGGGGGCCATCTGCTGGTTGACTTCGGCCGACTTCAAGGTGTCTACACTGAGGTTCATGCTCCACAGCCCACGTTTAGGTGCCCCCAAATCTGACTTCCTGCCAAGCAGCCACGTGCCCTGTGAGTATGCACCCTGCTGTCGCAGGCTTGCGTATGTCGGTCGGTGGCGCTGCAGGCTACGCTGCAGTCATTGGTTTGCAGCCGTACTCCGATGCCTCTTGAACAGGACCACCACAGGCTGCTAGCTGGACGTGCATTAGCACCAAAAGGCGTGTTTGGCTTGCATCGGAGCTGCTGCCACGGCGTGCCTGCCGCCTGCCCAGCTCTTATGCAGCTCTACGCACGCCGAGATTCTGACGTCGCTGTGCGGGCTATCGACTCCGTACCGTGACCACCTGCTGCCTGCTGAAGTAAGCGAACACTGCCGCCCAGGACCGCGCGCACCTCAGGGGCGCTGACAGCAGCCAAACGATACCTTCGACTGCTGTACTGATAGTGATATTCTCTCAGTGCCTCCGCATTTCTACGACGGCCGACCAGTTGGTCCACATACCTGCTGCCCTGGCAACCATCCTGCATTGTCTTCGCGACTTGTAATGGATTCAATATACACTCGAGCCTTCCTGACCTCGCTGGAGTGAAGAGACGGCAACGCCATTAATCCAGGTTCTATCAAAGGCGTTCCCTTAACCACGTTCTTCGCGCACCACAGTGTTGAGTAGTCCTTCTGCTGTTCATACAGGACGTCTAGAGGCTGTGTAGCCTCGCTTGTTACTATCTGGGTGGATACCACCCTACTACACTCATGCTCATAAATTAAGGATAATGGCACAATGTGGTGCCACATAACGTGGCACTACAAAAAACTGGCGCTAATAGCATAGGCACATAGGGAACACACACGACACAGATCTATAAGTCCACGGTATTGGTGATAAGTTGGTAAAACCGTCCCGAAACACATGTGCCACTGTTTCCTGCGCATGTACCCCGACAGCAATATGGGATATGAGCACCATGCGCACGTATACAGGCCGGACAATGGGCTGGCATACTCTGGATCACGTGGTCGAGCAGCTGCTGGGGTATTGCCGCCCATTCTTGCACCAGCGCCTGTCGGAGCTCCTGAAGTGTCCTAGGGGTTTGAAGACGTGCAGCGATACGTCGACCGAGAGCATCCCAGACGTGCTCAATTAGATTTGGGTCTGGAGAACAGGCAGGCCACTCCATTCGCCTGATATCTTCTGTTTCAAGGTACTCCTCCACGATGGCAGCTTGGTGGGGCCGTGCGTTATCATCCATTAGGAGGAAGGCGAAACCCACTGCACCCCTGTAAAGGCGGGCATACTGGTGCAAAACGACGTCCCGATACACCTGACTTGTTACAGTTCCTCTGTCAAAGACATGCAGGGGTGTACGTGCACCAATCATAATCCCACTCCACACCACCAAACCACGACCTCCATACAGGTCCCTTTCAGGGACGTTAAAGGGTTGATATCTGGCTCCTGGTTCACGCCAGATGAAAACCCGGCGAGAATCACTGTTCAGACTATACCTGGACTCGTCCGTGAACATAACCTGGGACCACTGTACTGTGTTCTTGACACCAGGCTTTACGGGCTCTCCTGTGACCAGGGGTCAGTGGAATGCACGGTGTAGGTCTCCGGGCGAATAAACCATGTCTGTTCAGCCGTCTTAGACTGCGTGTCTGGAGACAATTGTTCCAGTGGCTGCGGTAAGGTCCCGAGCAAGGCAACCTGCAGTACTCCGTGGCCGTCTGCAGGCACTGATGGTGAGAATCGGTCTTCTTGTGGTGTTGTACACTGTGGACGTCCCGTACTGTAGTGTCTGGACACGTTTCCTGTCTGCTGGAATCGTTGCCATAATCTTGAGATCACGCTTTGTGGCACACGGAGGGCCCGTGCTACGACCTGCTGTGTTTGACCAGCCTCCAGTCGTCCTAGTATTCCAATCCTCATAACGTCATCAATATGAGTTCTTTGACTCGTTTTCAACACAGAATCACCATTAGCACGTCTGAAAACGTCTGCACACTTACTCGCTGCACCGTACTCTGACATGCGCCAACACACCTCTGCATATGTGGACTGCTGCCAGCGCCTTCATGCGACGACCGCAGGTCAAATGCACCGCATGGTCATACCCCGAGGTTATTTAAACGCGTAAACCGCCCACCAGAGCGTTGTTTCACCGTGTACCAGCATTATCCTTCATTTATGAGCATGAGTGTAGTTGCCTTCAAAAAGGCAGGAAGCAGTTTTTCTGTATTCCCTTCGGGATACTTACCAGCCATAATGTGTAGACAACGGTCATGAGATAACGTCAGTAATCACAGGCGACCAGTATGAAGCAGATCTTCGATGTTCCGTGTCTCACAACAGCGTTTACTTGTTCGAATGGCGTCGCGGTGCTGTACGCCAGTTCGACGTGCAACTTCCCGTGCTAACAACGCTTCTTGTCGCAAAATGATTAAGCGCACATGGTCTAAGCTCGAAATGAACCATCGAAACATTTCGTGGACTGAGTAGTGTACACAAGCCGATTTGTGTCATTTACCACTGCAGACAAAGTGAGATCCAACGAACTGTACAGGGAATACTGTCTGTAGCGATTTAATGTGTGTTAAAAAAGGGATGTCCGATTAAAAGCTAGACAACTGCGAGTGGGAATCGCGTTCTGAGGGTTCTGTACAAACGTAACTTTGTTCATAAATAATAATTATTATTATTTCGTGTGTCTGAATGACCTGTTGTATGAATTGCTATTGAATGCCACTTCGGTGACTTTTGTGTCTCTAAACTACCTCAGTTATCGAACAGGGGAAAGTGGATCTACAACTCAACGTGTAATCCGAACCACGTGTTGTTTCTGGTAATTCCTCACATCTTTAAGAGGTGAAGGCTAGGTTAAAACGAAGACTGGAAAACCCTTGGTCCGACCGAGATTTGATCCCGAGACCTCTCGGACTGTAAGAATTCGCTTTACCGTCTTTTTAAATAACTTTACTGGAAAACGCAATGAGTAACAATAGAGAAACGTATTTACAGTGTAATGTACATCATAAGGAAAGGAGTGGGAGAGGAGAACAACTGGCGGTACATATCCTTCCATTGATGAAGCCTGAAGGCAGGGAGGGCAGGTATCGTAACTGAAACCTAGCCACAGTGCTCCCGGACCTCTCCACAGTCTGACGCATAGGAGGAGAGTGCATGTGGTAGTCAGTGACGTTGGGGCGACTTCCTTTTATCTGATCCCAATTCGGTTGTCATGGGGCGACCGAAGTAAAGAGTCTTGGGGCTACCTTATATGGACTGCCTTGTTCGTCAGATAAAATGCCATCTGCCTTGTGACGTCGCCAGAAAAGAGCGGGAGGGTTAATTCATAGATAGGGAAGTGGTAATAAGACCCATAACGGCCCAACTGGCCGGAGGGACATACTCAATGCAAGTAGTTAGTGAACAGGGTCCGGTAATTGAGTCGTTGCTCCAAGGTGGCGTGGGCATTGTGTAACCTGCACCAAAAGCCAAGGCCTTATTTATCGCCATCGCCGTAAAGGTAGCTGAGCATCAACATTTTTATCCAGAGTACGGCGTTGGTTTCGACATCTGGGAAGTATGTTTCTTCATAAAAATATACACCTTAGGTTCAGCCATGGTCAGAGGAATGCAGAGAAAGTGGGCAACCATCTTGCAACTGAGCTCCCAGATGTCGAGGGTTGATGAGCATGTGAGACACCGGATGTCCTCATCAAGGTGTTGGCAGCGGGGTGTCAGCTAATCCAGTTGCATGTAACTTCTGCCGTGTCGTAATTCTGCCATTGATAACCAAGTACCATGCTGCTCGAACGTATGTCGGGAGATAAACTTGGTGAATTCGACCAACGGATCGTCAGATACTTCTGTTGGACGATTTTACGTGACACTCCATGTACGAGAGTGAGACAGATGTCTTCGGCTGTAGGAGGATGCGCTGTCGGGAGTGTGAGATGACATAACTATAATCCACAATAAAGGTCGCAATATATGACAATGGGGTACGAATGTGAACAACCGGCACCAGTGGAGGAGTGGACGCCGGCATGAGGACGTCCACTGAACTGCGTGTGATGGATGCTCCCCATCCAGCCCATTGTTTCTGCATCGTTCACATATACAGAGCATCAGCCCTGTGCTGTATGGTGATTAGACCAAGCCCTCTCTCACCCTGGGAGGAGGATAAGCCTTTCATACTGGACCTTAAAGATCATTCACGCTATCAGATAGTAGTCGAAAGCCGCTTGCAGACCAAGTCCAATCGTTAGCATAACATGCACCAGTTTTGAAGCAACATGGCGACTGAGGTAGACGACCCGCTGAAGAGGGCGAGACGACAGAGTAGATTGTCGTAGATCTCAACGCGCGATGAAAATTTGTGGCTGTCATATGGGATATATTGGGAGTGGACACTGCCCAGGTACTTGATGGTATGCACCCATGGAAAGGGTTCGAGTTCGGTTTTGGGTAGGCTGCATCCTATTGGTAGTTCATCAAGCTGCCTGCCACTGCGCCATGTGGAACAATTACATCAATGACCTGTTGTGTGTCCACTCCTGAGAGAAACAGGAGGAACAGATCGTCGACGTATGCTCGAAAACTGAAAGCGTGTTGTCGTTGCATGACTCATGTGAAAGTAGATTTGAGGTTCCATATTAAGGGTTTCAAAGCGAAGGTGTATAGCAGGGTCGATAGCGGACAGCCTTGTTGGACGGATCGTCGTATCAGAACTGGACTCGTTGTTGACTTGTATGTGGGAGCTCACACTGTCATATACACAATGTATGACGTTGAGAAGGGGGTGGGAAGCCCATCTTAGCCATTACAGAGAATAGGAAATTGTGATGCACACTGTCATATGCACTGTCGATGTCGATTAAGACCATAGCTGCCTAGATCCGGCACGTCGTGGGCAGTGCTATCACATCGCCACATTCGCCAGTTGCTGCCTGCCTGGTTACCTTGCCACCTGGGGTCAACTGTTCCAATGAAAGTATGCTAGCAAGTAGGGGACGAGGACGTGCACCAAAATGCGGGTAGTGGTTTTGTAGTCCACATTATGGAGGTTTAGCAGACGGTAATCAGTAGTCGCTGCACTGTGGAGTGGCTTGTGTATAGGAATGATGATGCCTGTGATAAAGCCGGATGGGAATTGCGTGATAAGTTCTTGAAATATGCTGGTCCATTTCAGAGTCATTAACGTCTGGAAGGCACGATAGAACTCTATAGGCACCCTGTCTCTACTGGGGCATTTGTTAATGGCGCCCTTGTCGATGGCAGCCTCCACTTCATCCCCAGTGATCTGTTCCACCAGTTGGGTATCCTCTCGGTCAGATCAGCAACCCCAGCACCATAGATGTTCCGATAGTGACTGGTAAAAGTGGTGACTACTTAGACTGTTGAGTGAGCGTTTGTCCATGTGGCATGAAGAGTTTGGTTATGGGTGTCGTTGTCGTCGTTGTCGTCGCCGTCAGTCATTGGTTGCGGTATAACGCATGCATTCTCACGAGGCGTCAGGCCATCGCTACTATGCGCGCCTTAAGTCGCTATCACTCCTTCAAGATTGTCAGGTCGGTTGCTTGGGTTTGTTTCGGAGGTGTTGTATTGGCGCCATTCCACCATATCCCCCCTGTATTGCATCAGGGTTTCCCATACGGAGGACTTGCCACATCCTAACCACAATCTTCAAATTTTTCTGTAGGTGGGGAGCCGTCGTTCACAAGTTTTTCAAGTCACTGTTACGCACTGTTCACATTCTACCTCCTGGAAATGTGTGATGTTCATTTTCCATGGAGTACGAACACACTGGACTGGTTGCGATTTGAGGAGAATCGTGCAGATGTATGCACTGTGGTCAGAGAAAGCCAGTGGCCACACCCAGGAGACATAATCCTATCACGTCGACTTCCTGAATGGCTTATTTGATATTCAGAGCCGTGGGCATTGCCAAACTCCTCGTATCTCACTGAGCCAGAAGTCATGGATAATCATGTGGAGTAAGCTTGTAATAAAATCACCAAATTTATAAAGTGGTTCGGCTAAGGAACGTCCGCAGTTCGTGGTCGTGCGGTATCGTTCTCGCTTCCCGCGCCCGGGTTCCCGGTTTCGATTCCCGGCGGGGTCAGGGATTTTCCCTGCCTCGTGATGACTGGGTGTTCTGTGATGTCCTTAGGTTAGTTAGGTTTAAGTAGTTCTGTTCTAGGGGACTGATGACCATAGATGTTAAGTCCCATAGTGCTCAGAGCCATTTGGCTAAAGAACATGGTGTTAAGCCGGTATTTGCAACTCCCTCATGCCACTACTAGATATTTCTCACAGTAACAAACAGTATATGTAATGCATTCTATCTCGATACCACGTCAAAGGTCCTGCAGTGTATCCGCTAGGTTATAGGCAAGGGAGGATGATGGCTGATTGAGAATAATCATGTACAGTAGATGGTGTGCTATGTGACGAATCACTTAAAAAGAATTCAATGCTATATTAATGTAGTATGAAATGTGCACTGGCTCTTCAGATCTATAGTGCTACACTTCCAGTATGTACTCTGTCTCTGATTGAGAATCAAGTCCCTCCATTCAACCATATACTTACGTTGGATCCTATGGAGATGTCTTTTAATGATTACAGCCACTAGTGAATCATATTCATGGCACTCTCATATCTCGAAATTAGTCACCTTTTTCAAACCTACACTCCTGGAAATGGAAAATAGAACACATTGACACCGGTGTGTCAGACCCACCATACTTGCTCCGGACACTGCGAGAGGGCTGTACAAGCAATGATCACACGCACGGCACAGCGGACACACCAGGAACCGCGGTGTTGGCCGTCGAATGGCGCTAGCTGCGCAGCAATTGTGCACCGCCGCCGTCAGTGTCAGCCAGTTTGCTGTGGCATACGGAGCTCCATCGCAGTCTTTAACACTGGTAGCATGCCGCGACAGCGCGGACGTGAACCGTATGTGCAGTTGACGGACTTTGAGCGAGGGCGTATAGTAGGCATGCGGGAGGCCGGGTGGACGTACCGCCGAATTGCTCAACACGTGGGGCGTGAGGTCTCCACAGTACATCGATGTTGTCGCCAGTGGTTGGCGGAAGGTACACGTGCCCGTCGACCTGGGACCGGACCGCAGCGACGCACGGATGCACGCCAAGACCGTAGGATCCTACGCAGTGCCGTAGGGGACCGCACCGCCACTTTCCAGCAAATTAGGGACACTGTTGCTCCTGGGGTATCGGCGAGGACCATTCGCAACCGTCTCCATGAAGCTGGGCTACGGTCCCGCACACCGTTAGGCCGTCTTCCGCTCACGCCCCAACATCGTGCAGCCCGCCTCCAGTGGTGTCGCGACAGGCGTGAATGGAGGGACGAATGGAGACGTGTCGTCTTCAGCGATGAGAGTCGCTTCTGCCTTGGTGCCAATGATGGTCGTATGCGTGTTTGGCGCCGTGCAGGTGAGCGCCACAATCAGGACTGCATACGACCGAGGCACACAGGGCCAACACCCGGCATCATGGTGTGGGGAGCGATCTCCTACACTGGCCGTACACCACTGGTGATCGTCGAGGGGACACTGAATAGTGCACGGTACATCCAAACCGTCATCGAACCCATCGTTCTACCATTCCTAGACCGGCAAGGGAACTTGTTGTTCCAACAGGACAATGCACGTCCGCATGTATCCCGTGCCACCCAACGTGCTCTAGAAGGTGTAAGTCAACTACCCTGGCCAGCAATATCTCCGGATCTGTCCCCCATTGAGCATGTTTGGGACTGGATGAAGCGTCGTCTCACGCGGTCTGCACGTCCAGCAGGAACGCTGGTCCAACTGAGGCGCCAGGTGGAAATGGCATGGCAAGCCGTTCCACAGGAGTACATCCAGCATCTCTACGATCGTCTCCATGGGAGAATAGCAGCCTGCATTGCTGCGAAAGGTGGATATACACTGTACTAGTGCCGACATTGTGCATGCTCTGTTGCCTGTGTCTATGTGCTTGTGGTTCTGTCAGTGTGATCATGTGATGTATCTGACCCCAGGAATGTGTCAATAAAGTTTCCCCTTCCTGGGACAATGAATTCACGGTGTTCTTATTTCAATTTCCAGGAGTGTATTTCCTACAATAAAACTCCAATGTGGTTTTAGACAGTCCCTCTGCATCTTGTAACTGCCACACAGTCTCTGCCCCGCCCTCCCTGCAGCTCTGTGCATGTTGTCTTCCCAGTTTAAGCCAGAACTGAGCAGAAGTCAGAGAGTGCTATATCTACCACTCTCTGCAACACACGGAGAAACAGGGTGAGCTGAGTTAACAACTACAGAACCATAGTTCTTTTGACCACTCGGTGGAAATGGGAACATGTTGTTGTAGCTGCACCAGTTGTGTATGATATGTAAGGCCAGTGCATAAACGAAGCTTTCTCCTGCAACACAAGGTAGAATAAAAGACAGTATGAGCAGTTACGCGAACTGGAAGTAGACGAGGTTTCTCTTTGTCATCGTTCTTTTGTATTATCCAACAGAGAAAAACTACGAACTATGAAAACTCAGCTAACTTCATCCGACAGGGAACTCGATAAGAATTTTGCCGCATCTCTCTCTTCTGATATACGAGGGCCGTTCAGAAAGTAACCTCCGGTTGATTTAAAAAATACACCAAGTTAAATAAAAATATTTTAATATATACATCTTACAACTACATCTTTGCACTATTTTTCTACATAGTCTCCATAGCGATTGAGGCACTTATCGTATCTCTTCACAAGCTTTGAAATTCCTTCTGCATAAAAATCACCCGCTTGTGCCTGGAGCCAGCCTGTGACCGCATCTTTGAGCTCTTCGTCGTCATCAAACCGCTGTGACCCGAGCCATTTCTTCAAATGCATGAAGAGGTGATAATCACTTGGCGCCAGGTCTGGGCTGTAAGGTGGATGGTTGATAACGTCCCACTTGAAGGACTCAAGAAGGGCCGTTGTTCCGCGAGCAGAGTGAGGACGGGCGTTATCGTGCAAAAAAACGATACCGGAAGTCAGCATACCACGGCGTTTGTTCTGTATAGCCCGTCGTAACTTTTTTATTGTTTCACAGTACACGTCTTGATTAATGGTCGTACCACGTTCCATGAATTCAACCAACAACACTCCTTTGGCATCCCAAAACACCGTTGCCATCAGTTTTCTGGCAGAAAAATCTTGCGAGGCTTTTCTTGGTTTGGTAGGCGAATTTGAATGTGCCCACATCTTTGATTGTTCTTTTGTCTCAGGGTTCACGTACTTAATCCAGGTTTCGTCACCGGTCACGATTCTGTTTAACAATGGTTCTCCTTCGTCCTCATAACGTGACAGAAAGTCTAATGCAGAGGCCATTCTTTGAGTTTTGTGGTGGTCGGTAAGAATTTTGGGCACCCATCGTGCACAGAACTTACGGTAACCCAATCTTGCTGTCACTATCTCGTACAAGAGAGTCTTAGAAATCTGTGGAAAACCAGTAGACAACTCCGACATTGAGAAACGTCGATTTTCACGAACTTTTGCATCAACTGTCTGAACGAGTTCGTCAGTCACCAATGATGGTCTACCACTCCTCTCTTCATCATGAACGTTTTCTCGTCCACTTTTAAATAAACGTACCCATTCACGGACAACTCCTTCACTCATAACTCTTGGTCCGTACACGGCACAAAGCTCACGATGAATAGCTGCTGCAGAATATCCTTTGGCTGTAAAAAACCTTATGACAGCACGCACTTCACATTTGGCGGGGTTTTCTATTGCAGCACACATTTCAGACTGCCACAAAAACTAAACTAGCGCAGGTACGACGTTCACTCGACCACGGCTTGATGCCGACTGACCTGTTGAGTGCGTGAACGCACAGATGGCGTCGCTACTCCCCCCACAACCCGCACTGTGACCAATCGGAGGTTACTTTCTGAACCGCCCTCGTATATGTATAAAACAAGTACCTCCTGTGTGTTGTCATCAAGCATATGAGGCGATCCTATAAAGGTATTGATACCCTCAGCTTTCAAACTAGTGTAATGTTTCATCGCCTGTACTGTAGGAGGACCATATCCCTCATACTATCAGTCGCAAGAGAGGATCCCTGTTTTTTTATTTGATGCATTGTTTTTTCTGCTGTAACACATCCAAGCAGTGCATGACTATAGCTCTGTACACCACTGAACATTGTTTTTTGCACCACAACTATGAGGTCTGGGTTAGGTTCTAAACTGACATTAACACGTTCCGATCAATTCGCTCTCACAGAAAACTGGACATTGCATGGTGTAAATTATGCTGCTGTTCCCACAACACACACTCAGGATGATTGAAATAAGAGACAGAGGTGGTGTTTCGTATTGACAAAAATGCGGAAGACATCATACCATATGGAAACTGGAAGAATTTTGAAGCATTGCGGAGCGTTTCCAAACAGCTGCCCGAAGATGACTGATGACCTCTACATTTAAACTCATTTGTCACAGTGACGGCGTAGCAGACGACTCAGTGTTCTTCTGTTTTGACTGATTCCTCATATTGTGGTCATGTACACAGTTAGTGTTTCGGTGCTAGCCGTCCCTGGAAGGTGTTGCCCCTCCACCAAGACTCTTTCTCCACCTCAAACAAGTGATGTCAGTCAATCATTATGTGGTAATAAACAGCATATCAGTGGATAGATGGAATGGAAAAGACACTGGCGATGTACTTTAATAAGCATCGTAGTTGATAGTGCGATCAATTTTAGCTATTTTACCAGTTTATTTTTTTTTTTTTTTTTTTTTTTTTTTGCAATTTCAACGCCGACCAGTGACTCGGCAGCATACTTCTCAGTTACTGTATCACACACACACACACACACACACACACACTTATATACACTCCTGGAAATGGAAAAAAGAACACATTGACACCGGTGTGTCAGACCCACCATACTTGCTCCGGACACTGCGAGAGGGCTATACAAGCAATGATCACACGCACGGCACAGCGGACACACCAGGAACCGCGGTGTTGGCCGTCGAATGGCGCTAGCTGCGCAGCAATTGTGCACCGCCGCCGTCAGTGTCAGCCAGTTTGCCGTGGCATACGGAGCTCCATCGCAGTCTTTAACACTGGTAGCATGCCGCGACAGCGTGGACGTGAACCGTATGTGCAGTTGACGGACTTTGAGCGAGGGCGTATAGTGGGCATGCGGGAGGCCGGGTGGACGTACCGCCGAATTGCTCAACACGTGGGGCGTGAGGTCTCCACAGTACATCGATGTTGTCGCCAGTGGTCGGCGGAAGGTGCACGTGCCCGTCGACCTGCGACCGGACCGCAGCGACGCACGGATGCGCCCCAAGACCGTAGGATCCTACGCAGTGCCGTAGGGGACCGCACCGCCACTTCCCAGCAAATTAGGGACACTGTTGCTCCTGGGGTATCGGCGAGGACCATTCGCAACCGTCTCCATGAAGCTGGGCTACGGTCCCGCACACCGTTAGGCCGTCTTCCGCTCACGCCCCAACATCGTGCAGCCCGCCTCCAGTGGTGTCGCGACAGGCGTGAATGGAGGGACGAATGGAGACGTGTCGTCTTCAGCGATGAGAGTCGCTTCTGCCTTGGTGCCAATGATGGTCGTATGCGTGTTTGGCGCCGTGCAGGTGAGCGCCACAATCAGGACTGCATACGACCGAGGCACACAGGGCCAACACCCGGCATCATGGTGTGGGGAGCGATCTCCTACACTGGCCGTACACCACTGGTGATCGTCGAGGGGACACTGAATAGTGCACGGTACATCCAAACCGTCATCGAACCCATCGTTCTACCATTCCTAGACCGGCAAGGGAACTTGTTGTTCCAACAGGACAATGCACGTCCGCATGTATCCCGTGCCATCCAACGTGCTCTAGAAGGTGTAAGTCAACTACCCTGGCCAGCAAGATCTCCGGATCTGTCCCCCATTGAGCATGTTTGGGACTGGATGAAGCGTCGTCTCACGCGGTCTGCACGTCCAGCACGAACGCTGGTCCAACTGAGGCGCCAGGTGGAAATGGCATGGCAAGCCGTTCCACAGGAGTACATCCAGCATCTCTACGATCGTCTCCATGGGAGAATAGCAGCCTGCATTGCTGCGAAAGGTGGATATACACTGTACTAGTGCCGACATTGTGCATGCTCTGTTGCCTGTGTCTATGTGCCTGTGGTTCTGTCGGTGTGATCATGTGATGTATCTGACCCCAGGAATGTGTCAATAAAGTTTCCCCTTCCTGGGACAATGAATTCACGGTGTTCTTATTTCAATTTCCATATATATATATGTACTTCCTCGATTCACCGCCATGATTTCATACGGGATACTCTACCTGTGCTGCTAGAACATGTGCCTTTACAAGTACGACACAACATGTGGTTCATGCACGATGGAGCTCCTGCACATTTCAGTCGAAGTGTTTGTACGCTTCTCAACAACAGATTCGGTGACCGATGGATTGGTAGAGGCGGACCAATTACATGGCCTCCACGCTCTCCTGACCTCAACCCTCTTGACTTTCATTTATGGGGGCATTTGAAAGCTCTTGTCTACGCAACCCCGGTACCAAATGTAGAGATTCTTCGTGCTCGTATTGTGGACTGCTGTGATACAATACGCCATTCTCCAGGGCTGCATCAGCGCATCAGGGATTCCATGCGACGGAGGGTGGATGCATGTATCCTCGCTAAGGGAAGACATTTTGAACATTTCCTGTAACAAAGTGTTTGAAGTCACGGTGGTACGTTCTGTTGCTGTGTGTTTCCATTCCATACGATTTGAAGAGAAGTAATAAAATGAGCTCTAACATGGAAAGTAAGCGCTTCCGGACACTTGTCCACGTAACATATTTTCTTTCTTTGTGTGTGAGGAATGTTTCCTGAATGTTTCCTGAAAGTTTGGCGGTACCTTTTTGTGACATTATTGTTACAAAAAGGTATATATATATTCTAGGACTTCACTCATAGTGCCTAATTTACGATAATGATTGCCCATCTTTCACTACATGGATGGGAGTTACAGAACATTCTCGCTTTCTTTTGATACAGTTAGCGACTGAAAGATCTCCTCGCATTGGAGCGTCCTGTTTAGAGTTACAGAAATATTCACGTCGACCTCTAAATATCCTGGTTTTGAGTTGTAAAATCAGTTATTGCAGCTGATATGAGTTTCAGGATCTATTTCCCACAAAAGCATGTGAGGAGTCTCAGGAAGGTTTCATAAGAGTGCAGCGAACTTTTTACAGTCTGTGTCCGAGTGTGGCGGTATACATCGCAAAACTGAAGCAAAATACTGTGTAGCGATCTTTTTTGAAAGTTTATTTAGAGATATTTTCTGTTGGATGTAGTGACTCCTGAAGCAGCGTGTGCTCAAATGCAAGGGAAGGCTGTGGTATTTCCAACAAAAGCGCACGAAGTGCCTCAGAGTTGGTTTCACAAATGTGCTGTGTGTTGGTGGTGGCATTCCTTGGAGTAAAACATGTATTTACTTCGTAAATTGCTTAAATATTCTTCCATAATCTGCAAAATTCTCTCTCTCTCTCTCTCTTAAATCTCCAACTCGTTTGTGTACCTTCCTACGTTTCCAGACGGCAGGACTATCACCATGTTGGAGAGTTCAACTTAACCACAGCCTGCTGGAAGTTACTGAGATGACAATTTTACTACTTTTAGGTTAACATGTCGATATTTCCTTATAGATACGTGTATTGCGGTAAGATTGTAGGAAACGTCTTCTTGTCAGATATTGTTTTGCTGTTGTCAGTCATACACAGGGTGAGTCATTAACTACTGCCACCTTGAATAACTCCGAAAGTATGATAGTAGCTATTTGCCCGATATACGAGAGAGAATTGTCAGAGCGTGTGCTTCGATAAGTGCCAAAGTGATAAGGAATACCACTCAATCCATGATAAGAAGATTGCAGCACTGCATTGATACCAATGGTCATCACTTCCAACTTCTGTAAATGGACGTTTATGCCACCTTTTTGACTTTCGTTGACCTTCAAAGACCTTACGGTTCGTCTCTATAGCCGCTATCAGAGAATAAGTACCAAACTATAGCATCCCACTTAAAAAAACAAAGTTGACTTTTATATCTCTGAAGTTAGCGCACCTAGCAACAAAAAACCAACGTCATTTTATGGCCCCCATTGTCCCATGCAACATTTGTCCCACAAACTTTTCAGCTCCTATCATAATTTCGGAGTTATTCTTGGTGGCAATTGTTAGTGACTCGCCCTGTATGACGGTCGCCCTTAAGAGAATCTTGTGCACGCAGTGCTCGAATACAGACGAAACTGATGCACAAACGGCAGTGCGCCGTGACGCGGACCGAGCGCATCCTGTTACGCGGAAGGATCGAGGTCGTTCACCAGAGACCGCAGCAGTGCGGCGGCCAGACAGCCGCGCCGGCTCTACCAGGAAGGAAGCGGCTGGGTCGCTGCCAGCCGCAGCCAGCGATGCCGACTGCCGGCGGTCGGTCCTGCTGGCCTCGCGACGAGGCACTGGCTGTGCGCGAGCGAGGCCCGTTACGTTTACCACCGAGGGTTACTGTTCAACACGTGCAGTGCTACTTTTGTAGTGGGAGCTCCCAGTAAGATTCGGTATCGACAAAAAAGTTACGCAAGATTAACAGCTCCAAATCGAATTTAAAATAGACCGAAGAGCCAAAGGAACTGGTACATCTGCCCAATATCGTGTAGGACCGCCATGAGCACCAACAAGTGCCGCAAAACAACGTGACATAGACTCTTACTAATGTCTGAAGTAGTGCTGACCATGAATCCTGTAGGGCTTGTAACCTCCCAACAGAAAAATTCCGTTACCTCCCAACAGTAAAAAATATAATTATTTATAAATCATTCACATTTAGCGTAACCTCAAAAAATGGTTCAAATGGCTCTGAGCACTATGGGACTTAACTTCTAAGGTCATCAGTCCCCTAGAACTTAGAACTAATTAAACCTAACTAACCTAAGGACATCACACACATCCATGCCCGAGGCAGGATTCGAACCTGCGACCGTAGCGTGTCCTGCTGGAATTGCCCAAGTCCGTCGGAATGCCCAATGGATATCAATGGATTCAGGTCATCAGACAGGATGCTTACGTACGTGTCACCTGTCAGAGTCCTATCTAGACGTATCACTCCAACTGCACACGCCCCACACCATTACAGAGCCTCCACCAGTTTGAACAGTCCCCTTCTGACATGCAAGGTCCACGGATTCATGAAACTGTCTCCACACCCGTACACGTCCATTCACTCGATACAATTTGAAACGAGACTCGTCAGACCAGGCAATATGTTTCTAGTCATCAGCAGCCCAATGTCGGTGTTGAGGGCCCAGGCGAGGCGAAAAGGTTTGTGCCGTGCAGTTATCAAGGGTACACGAGCGGGCCTTCTGCTCTGAAAGCCTGTATCGATGATGTTTCGTTAAACAGTTTGCGTGCTGATACTTACTGATGGCCCAGCAATGAAATCTGCGGCAATTGGCGGAAGGGTTGCACTTCTGCCACGTTGAACGATTCTCTTCAGTCATCGTTGGTCCCGTTCTTGCGGGGTCTTTTTCCGGCAGCAGCGATGTCGGAGATCTGATGTTTTACCGGATTCCTGATATTCACGGTATACTCGTGACGAGGTCTTATGGGAAAATCCCCACCTCATCGCTACCTTGGAGATGCTGCGTCCCATCGCTCGTTTGCCGACTATAACACCACGTTCAAACTCACTTAAATCTTGATAACCAGCCATTGTAGCAGCAGTATCAGATCTAGTAACTGCCCCGGACACTTTTGTCTTATATAGGCGTTGCCCACCGTAGCGCTGTATTCTGCCTGTTTACATAGCTCTGTATTTGAATACGCATGCCTATACCAGTTTCTTTGGTGCTTCAGTGTACGTTTAATATTATTTTAACAGAATTCTCGTACTGATAGTCTGCAGCTGTCTATACGCCTCAAAATGAATAAACCTAAGCAACTGAAGCATTATGAAATGAAGTTAGTGATTTTCGATTTACAATTTAAACATACCAATCTTGGGGGAGATTAGCACATCACTTGCAAATGGACCTCACTTTAACATGACAAGCTTTGAAATCGAAAGGAAATAGCGCACAACAGCGATGTTAATAATGACGTAGCGCTATGCTACATGACACGCAAATACATTTCATTCATTTACATTGCGTTTGTGAATCATAATAAAAAGTGTTCAAAGCAAAGAGACTTTGGCACCAGTTACAGGTTAGAAACTGCGCACTTTGATGCAACGAACAAAGCATGTTAGCAATGTGGAAACAGTAGGTTACAAGCCTCTTATTTACTTAATTGTACAGGGCCCGGAGTTTAAGTGGTTGCTGTGGGACGTAGCGAGTGACAAACATCCGTTGCAAGTGAAATTTTAAAAGCCATACATTCACCAGGTCTTGACTGCGTATATCAAAATTATGGCCAAAATTTTCACGAGGGATCGATTTCTTCGACTCATATCTTATAAGTGTTTTCTCTCCATAAAATATGAGTTCAATTTGGTGATCTTTTCTTGCCAGCATTTATTCGTGGTATTGTGGTGATTGCTGTGTACAATTACTGAATTCCGTCGGACTACTCCTGGTGCATAAGTCACTTTGGAAAATAATATGTTTGTTAGTGACGTCAGTGACAAAGTATTACACACCGTTTGCACATCAAACAAGTCCCTCGTGCTTTGCAGGATACAAACAAACCAAAGACAGTCCCCTGCTTCAAAGTCTTGAAAAATCGCTTATATTGACACAACTACTTAGATAAGTGATTTTGACTATTCGCTGGGGTGTCGTCTAGTGATGGTACTTGCTACTGTAACCGAAAATAAAAGTGGGACCTATATGGAAGGAAATAATATTTTTGTGTGGTTGTGTTGGTCGCTGTTCCGACCAGTAGTGTGTCGAGAATATATAAAGATGTTACAATTAATTGCTTTATGCACCTTCAATGGTCTATGGCTTCAAAGGGATATTATTATTAAAATTATTTATTTGCAATAAATGTTTTGTTTTCCATTAGTTTATTATAGATATGTAGTGTTTCGTAGCAGTACTTTCATTTTTACTTGTCGTTTACGTTAGATATAAGTAAAGTGTATGGACAGAATAAGAGCTCCTATTTTAGGTATAAGTAACATGAATCTTATTGAAATAAAATAAATAAATGAACGCAAACTCATCCATGTCATAGGATTCTTTAGAAGGTATTATGATAATCATATTTGATATTTTCGGAAGAAATGGAAAAAAAAGGTAACAATTTAATCGAATGTGGAAGTCAGATCCTTTGGATGACGGTAAAGTCTAAATTCGGACGTCTTCGTGACGGCATGAGTATAGAGCATGTATCGCAAGTAGTAGCGAAAACTGACACTGGTGGAAGAAAGCGATAGTACAGGTAAAAACATTTTAGTTGAGATAGATCCGCAAACGAGGCGTATGTGAGATAGTCGGGTATGTGTGCTAAGGAACCTTCTCATTGGGTCAAAATTTTTGGAGGATTACTTGATTATGTTCGACTTCCGCGGTATTGAGGAATGTAGCACATGCATGATGAGATGCTGATGGAAGACGGGAACCAACATACAAATATGGGCTAAGGAGGGTTGAACGAACAGGGGCTGCTTTATTGTCTCCAAGATCAACTGACCTTAGGTGTCTGAATTCTTCCATCTGCGGTCATCACAAAAGTTTAGACTACAGCAATACCGTCGATACGATTCGAAAACTGGAGTAGCGAATTGTTTGTCAATATTTACGAGATGGCCGAAGGGCGTTAGAAAAAAAAAAAAAACGCAACTCGCTGAAGAAACGAGTGTAGTATCGCTGGCATCCAAAGGGAGGCCGACGCGTAGAACACCCCCTTTAAGAAGTACGAGTGTAAGGTAACTTCCTGAAGTAGTACTGTATTTCTTGTTACAATATCCCAATTAGATGAGGACTTAATCGAAAAGTTTACATTTTGATATGGGTGCAGTAGGTACACATTCGCTATTTTCTTTCAAACAGCTCATTTGCCGATCGATGTTTACTGGCAAGGTTTTACTTTTGTTATCGTATACTTTAACCTGCGTCAGTTTTCTCTACTAATAATGATGTACACTGTAACCCTTTGTATGAGTGTCCCGGTGTTCAACCGGTGTCATGTCTGGGTTAAAGCCCGACCGTATGAATATTTTCATCTATGTTTTCGTCATGAGGCGACTGATTGCCAATAGCTCGAGTTTTAACTATCTAGTATACTTGATTTATCGCGAACGTCGAGAAAATTTTATAAACCCGGGCGTGCTTGAAAGTAATACCTACGAATTTTTTATGTGAAAACCTTTTAATAAAACAAACTTTGTCAGTATTCTAAATCTTTATTCTTCGGGTCTACACATTTCTTCAACACCCAGTGGCGAACACATTTCTACCAACGAGAGACCAGTTAATTGATACCGTCACTTAGAGTGTTTAACTTTGTTGACGGAGACACAACCCCACTGCCATAGGGAAGTCCTCGAAGGTATTCTTCAAGTTATGGAAGCAGATGAAAGTCGGACGGGGATAAACCGGGACTGTATGGAGGATGATCGATAACAGTGAACCCAAGTGCAGATGTCGCAGCGTTCATGTGTGGTCCAGCGTTATCATGTTGAAGAAGAGGCACGCTCCACTATAGGGAAGAAGTTTTCGAATTCGAAACTCGATTACAGCACGTTGTTTCTCATGCACCAATATAAGCACGTTGCACGCCATGTTACACGCTACAATTCGGAGACCTCTAGCGGCAGAGGGCGCAAATATGTAGGCATGAAGGATAAAGATATGAAACATCAATAACGTTGGTTTTATCTAAAAATCTTTAAGAATGTTCACAATAAAAAAATTCGGAGGCATTACTTTTTCATCACGCCCTCGTAGTTTACCCACTGTCACCCTTAAGTTTCTTTACATTTACTTTTTCTGTTTTGGTTGAATACGAATGCATGGAGTCTCTTCTGTCGGACAGTGTCCACGTAATCATATAATTCATTTGCCTCGATGGTCAATGAATCCACCACCTTCAGTGCGGATGCACAAGTACGTTGGACCTCTTGCGGGAATCTCAAAACAGCGAGAATGTAGGACGTGAATGGGTTCTGCTGGTAGGTGCCTCTAGGTGGGAGTGTGGGTAGGCCGAGAGACATGTGGAGATACTCTGCACACTTACCATAAACACTGTGTCCGGGTGGTGCAGTGGTTAACGCGACTGCCTAGTAAGCAGGAACTTTTGGTTTCGAATCCCGGTGTGGTACACATTTCCACTCGCTGCCGCTGATTCTGCATAAAGTTCCTTTTCTCTCTCCCCTCCACCTTCAATTTACATAACATGATGTCCGTGCAGCTTAAGGAGCGGTGGTGCCTGACCCATTAATAACCGGGTCATACCTTAACGACAGAAAAAATTATTATCGTCACTATTTCTCCGGTAAAGAATGGACGCTGGTAACGTACAGTTCCTGATCGCTAGGTTGTGCGTCAAGGTCCAAGGCTAAATCTTAAGTCTCTTCTTAGTGCAGTGACACAATGTGTGACAACATGCGGCACTTGAAATTAATTCGGTCGTTGGTTTGAGACGTTGAACTTGGCGGCTTGTTAGCAGTGGCGCGCGTCCACAGCGTCCACAGCGACGTACCTGCGCAAGTAAATACAGGTTGTTCAAAATCTTTAGGCTCGAAATTATACAGATGACAGAGGAATACATTACGATAAGGAACTAAGGGTGAAATTAATATTTCAAAAAAATGGTTCAAATGGCTCTGAGCACTATGGGTCTTAATATCTGAGGTCATCAGTCCCCTAGACCTTAGAACTACTTAAACCTAACAAACCGAAGGACATCACACACATCAATGCCCGAGGCAGGATTCGAACCTGCGACGCCGGCCGGTGAGGCCGTGCGGTTCTAGGCGCTTCAGTCTGGATCCATAATGGCTCTGAGCACCATGGGACTTAACATCTGTGGTCATCAGTCCCCTAGAACTTAGAACTACTTAAACCAAACTAACCTAAGGACAGCACACACATCCATGCCCGAGGCAGGATTCGAACCTGCGACCGTAGCGGTCATGCGGTTCGAGACTGTAGCGCCTAGAACCGCCCGGCCACACCGGCCGGCTCAGTCTGGGACCGCGTGCCCGCTACGGTCGCAGGTTCGAATCCTGCCTCGGGCATGGATGTGTGTGATGTCCTTAGGTTAGTTAGGTTTAAGTAGTTCTAAGTTCTAGGGGACTGATGACCACAGATGTTAGGTCCCATAGTGCTCAGAGCCATTTGAACCTGCGACCGTAGCGGTCGCGCCGTTCCAGACTGAAGCGCCTAGAACTGTTCGGCCACTCCGGCAGGTGAATTAATATTTAATTCTTTTAATTAGCATCTTAGACCGTCAAATGAAACTCACAGCAAATTTTAGAAGTGGCGACCGCCAGTCTCAACGTATGCATTACATAAAAGTTTTCCGCGCTTCTGCACATGCGCATACATGGTCGAGTCATATTAAATGGTTCAAATGGCTCTGAGCACGATGGGACTCAACTGCTGTGGTCATCAGTCCCCTAGAACTTAGAACTACTTAAACCTAACTAACCTAAGGACATCACACACATCCATGCCCGAGGCAGGATTCGAACCTGCGACCGCAGCAGTCGCACGGTTCCGGACTGCGCGCCTAGAACCGCGAGACCACCGCGGCCGGCCGAGTCATATTAATGTGACCACCTGTCAAAAGCTGAATAACCCCGTGTCAGTGAGATTATGGAAGGTAGCGCCACGAATGTGAAACCAAGCCATGTCGCGCCTCGTGGCCAGCTGTGCTAGGTTCCTCAGATGAGTATCCATGGCGCGAACAGCCCGATCGAGGTTGTCCCACAGGTTCTCGTTTGGGTTTCAATCTGTGTGTGTGGGGGGGGGGGGAGAGGGGGGGCCTAGTGGCCAGGGGAATATGGCAAACTCATTATGGTGCTGTTTGAGCCATGCACCTATAATGCAAGCTGTGTGACACATTGCATTGTCCTGATGGCACATGTCATTGTGCTGAGGAAAACCAAAATGTATGTAAGGGTGGACATGGTCCTCAAGGATAGACGCACCCATTGTGCCTTATAGAACAACGAGATCACCCAGGAAAAGCCACGAAAATATTACCCAAAACACAACATTCCCCCTCCGACGATTGTTGAGAGGTGTATGCTTTGTGACGTTTCACGCCATACACAACAACGGCCATATGCACGACGGAACATAGACCGTGAGTCATCTGAAAAGGCCACCAGTCGCCACACAGTGGATGTACACTTGCGGTACTGGAGTGCAAACTCCAGCCTTCGTCACTGATGAACAGCAGACAGCATGGGTGCATGAACCATGCGCCTGCTGCTGAGCCCATACACGGCCAATGTTCGCTGAACAGTCGTTGCGGTGACACTGTTGGTGGCCCCTGGGTCATCTGGGCAGCCCGCTGCTCAATAGCTGCACGTCCATTCACCCGGACACATCTCAGCAGTCGTCGTTCACCTATGTCATCTATGGTCCGAGGTGCATGCACCACAACTGCCTCAGTGCCCATTTTCGATAGCGCAATTTTGCCAGACAAGGTATACAACGGCACTCGAACAGCTTACAAACTTACCCGTTTCGAAAATGCATTCACCCTTTGCCCGAAAGCCAATTATCCTGCCCTTTTGGACCTCAGAAAAATCCGTTTCGAAAACGCCTTCGCCCTTTGCTCGAAAGCGAATGATCATGGCCTTTTGGACGTCAGAAAAATTTCTCCGCTTCCGCATTACGACAACGACTGCACTGTTTTTCGTGTAGCCATGACACCCTTTGTATACTCCGCACTGTTAGTGCTGGCGTCTGAGAGTGGTTATTGCACACTGGCGTCGAACATAGTGCACCATGTACACTATGATCAAAAGTACCTGGACACACCCAAAAACATACGTTTTTCATATTAGATTGATTGTGCTGCCACCTACCTCCAGGTACACCATATGAGCGACCTCAGTAGTCATTAGGCATCGTGAGAGAGCAGAATGGTGCGCTCCGCGGAACTCGCGGAATTCGAATGCGGTCAGGTGATTGGGTGTCACTTGTGTCACACGTCTGTACGCGAGATTTCCACACTCCTAAACATCTCTAGGTCCACTGTTTCCGATGTGATAGTGAACTGAAAACGTAAAGGGACACGTACAGCACAAAAGCGTACATGCCGACCTCGTCTGTTGACTGGCAGAGACCCCCGACAGTTGAAGAGGGTCATAATGTGTAATGGGCATACATCTATCCAGACCATCACACAGGAATTCCAAACTACATCAGGATCCACTGCAAGTGCTATGACAGTTAGGCGGGAGGTGAGAAAAGTTGTATTTCATGGTCGAGAGGCTGCTCATAAGCCACACTTGGTGTAAGGAGCGTGAACATTGGACGGTTGAACAGTGGAAAAACGTCGCGTGGAGAGACGAATCACGGTACACAATGTGGCGATCCGATGGCGGGGTGTGGGTATGGGTATGGCGAATGCCCGGTGAATGTCATCTGCCAGCCTGTATAGTGCCAACAGTAAAATTCGGAGGCGGTAGTGTTGTGGTGTGGTCGTGTTTTTCATGGAGGGGGCTTGCACCACTTCTTGTTTTGCGTGGCGCTATCACTGCACAGGCCTACATTGATGTTTTAAGCACCTTCTGGCTTCCCACTGTTGAAGAGCAATTCGGGGATGGCGACTGCATCTTTCAACACGATCGAGCACCTGCTCAGAATGCACGACCTGTGACGGAGTGGTTACACGACAATAACATCCCTGTAATGGACTGAACTGCACGGAGTCATGAGCTGAATCCTGTAGAACACCTTTGGCAAGTTTTGAAACGCCGACTTCGTTCCAGGCGTCACCGGCCGACATCGATACCTCTCCTCAATGCAGTACTCCGTGAAGGATGGGCTGCCATTCTCCAAGAAACCTTCCAGCACCTGACTGAACGCCGGCCGCTGTGGCCGAATGGTTATAGGCGCTTCAGTCCGGAACCGCGCGGCTGCTATGATCGCAGGTTCGAATCCTGCCTGGGCATGGATGTGTGTAATGTTCTTAAGGGGGGCAGGACGTCAAACGGGTCGACTTGGAGCAGGAGAGGCATCAAAGGACATTTTAATTTCCAGTGTCTATTACAAATAAATTCATAAAACTTTGTCAGCATCACCATGAAGGATTCAGGATTCACACTCATTGCAGTGGAACTTCGAAAAAATGACAATTTTTTTTTTTTTAGATGTGCAACTTCATCATCTTTTCACTTACTAACGGCTGCATTTGTTGCTATGGGTACAATTTTCTTCATAAGTTAGAGAGATTCTTCCATGAATTTCGCAGGGCATACATACCATACTTACAGGTGTATGAAACTCTAGAATTTATTTAATTTATGAAAAAATGAATGAGCTGCTTTATTTTAAAGTTCATGTTTAGAAAAAACACAAATTCTATAGTTAATTGCCTCAATTTTTACCACAGTTTTTAATAGATTTGGAAAATTCTAGAGTTTCATACACCTTTAACTATGGTTTGTATGTTGTGCAAAATTCATCGAAGAATCTCTTTTACTTATGAAGAAAAGTGTACCTATAGCAACAAATGCTGCCATTAGTAAGTGAAAAAATGATGAAATTTCAGATGTAAACAAAATTACTTCGTTATGTTTTAGAACTTCCACTGCTATGAGTGTGAATTCTGAATCCTTCCTGGTCATGCTGACAAAGTTTTATGAATTTATTTGTAAAAGAATAGACAGTGGAAATTAAAATGTCCTGTGGTGCCTCTCCTGCTCCAAGTCGACCCGTTTGACGTCCTACCTCCCTTAAGTTAGTTAGGTTTAAGTAGTTCTAAGTTCTACGGGACTGATGACCTCAGCTGTTAAGTCCCATAGTGCTCAGAGCCGAGCCGTTTCTGAACCTGATTGAATGTATGCGGCGAGAGTGGAACCTGTCATCAAGACTAAGGTTGGGCCAACACCATAATGAATTCCAGCATTACCGATGGAGGGCGCCACGAACCTGCAAGTCATTTTCAGCCAGGTGTCCGGATACTTTTGATCACATACTGTGTATACCTTTTGTCTGTCGTTGAACGACTCAGGCAAACAGGATTCTTTCAAACTGTCCTTCTTCAGTTTATGCTGGGATTTCATATACCAACGACTTCATGTAACATCACAGGAAAAAATCCAGAGCAGTGAGTTTCGGCAATCGCGTCCGTAATGCGACTTGACCTTCCCTTCCAGAACAACGATGGCGGCATCTGTCGTTCAGCTGTTCACTGACTATTTGTTGATCTTCTACAATGCCAGCACATGAGCTGATAGAGGGTTGGGGTTGGGTTGTTTGGGGGAAGAGACCAAACAGCGTGGTCATCGGTCTCATCGGATTAGGGAAGGATGGGGAAGGAAGTCGGAGCCTGCCCTTTTCAAAGGAACCATCCCGGCATTTGCCTGGAGCGATTTAGGGAAATCACGGAAAACCTAAATCAGGATGGCCGGACGCGGGATTGAACCGTCGTCCTCCCGAATGCGAGTCCAGTGTGCTAACCACTGCGCCACCTCGCTCGGTGAGCTGGTAGAGATTGTTGGTGGTGACCTAAGATGAGCGTGATGTAAAGATTTTCGACAGTTCAGGCTTGGGTGTTGCTTTGGATGAAAACACCGCCACGGTTGAAAGAGGCGTCATTCGTCAACGGCAGGACTACCAGCTCTGCGCTGTTTAATCCATTAGTAAGACTACACTCTGAGTTCAGAACTATTTCGCCCCTTTACAACCACATATTGTGTATGATATGTCTGTGAATCGCTGCTCCACCACTGCTCTCTACTCTGTATTCCTACACCTTCTCAAATTCTTTTGTCCAAACAAATCTTTATAGAGAAACTTGGCCAGCTCTTTATGGCTTCGACATCTAAGTTTCTCCTAAGTTGCTCTCTACGCCTACAAATTTCTTGCAGTTTGGATGAACGCCTGTTGTGAATATTTTCTCTATACACACGTTACGGTTTCCGACTGATCAACTCACATAATATACACTATTTTTCTTCAGAACCATGTTTCAATAGCTTCCTTTCTTTCCTAGTTTTTACAGTTTATCGACAACAGTTCTCTTCTGTACAGGCTATACTCCAAATACTTTTCGAAAACCTTAAAACCTTTCTAACACTTAAATTGATATTCAATGTTAATAATTTTTTTTTGTTTGAGAAACGCTTTTCATGCTATTTGTAGATCGCATTTTACAGCCTCTTTACTTCCACCACCGTCATTTATTTCGCTGCCCAAATACTGAAATTCATTTACCACATTTAGTGTGAGAATGCAGAGTTTCGCAGCGGTAACGATCAATAAAATGTTCTCTGGCTCCAAGCCGCGACAAGTGGTTAAAATGCTACGAGCCTTCAACCAAACAATCCTTGGCTATTGTCAGGTGCAATGACCGCTGATGGGTTGCTCGTACCCCACTTATACACTCCAGCTGCCGCCTGTGACGTCACCGGTGCTCACGGTATCGCCATACATAGGCATACATTGACTACCCGTTCGATGCGCTGACTTCAGCCTCGCGCTCGCTGGATCCCAAGCCGCATTGAGATGCAGACTGAATATTTTATACTTCTTTTAATGTTTAATTTTCTAATCTAATTCCTCTCCGCAATACCTGTTGTTTCCTGACTAGATTATGCTAGTGTTTCCTTACGCTTCTTGATATTCATTGCGTAACCTCCTTTCAAGTCATCAGCCATTACTTTCAACCATCTCCTAACTGCTTTTTCGTAGGAGAATTACACTGAAGCGCCAAAGAAACTGGTATAAGCATGCGTATTCAAATATAGAGATATAAACAGGTATAAGGCAACAAGTGTCTGGCGCAAGTTTTAGATCGGTTAATGCTGCTACAATGGCATGTTATCGAGATTTAAGTGAGTTTGAACGTGGTGCTATAGACAGCGCACGAGCGATGCGACACAGCGTCTCCGAAGTAGCGATGAAGCAGGGATTTCCGCGTACGACCATTTCACAAGTGTACAGTCAATATACAGGAATCCGGTAAACCACAAATCTCCGACGTCGCTGCGGCCGGATAAAGATCCTGCAAGAACGGAACCAACGACGACTGAAAAGAATCATTTAACGTGACAGAAGTACAGCATTTCCGCAAACTGCTGCAGATTTCAATGCTGGGCCATCAACAAATTTCAGAGTGCGAACCATTCAACGAAACATCATCGATATGGGCATTCGGAGCCGAAGGCCGACTTAATGACAAAGCTTTACATCTCGCCTGGACCCGTCAACCCCGACATTGGACTGTTGATGACTGGAAACATGTTGCTGTGTCTGAGAGTCTCGTTTCAAATTGTATCGAGCGGATGGACATGTACGGGTATGGAGACAATCTCATGAATACATAGACCCTACGTGTCAGCCTGGGAGCCGGCCGCGGTGGCCGTGCGGTTCTAGGCGCTGCAGTCCGGAACCGTGGGACTGCTACGGTCGCAGGTTCGAATCCTGCCTTGGGTATGGATGTGTGTGATGTCCTTAGGTTACTTAGGTTTAAGTAGTTCTAAGTTCTAGGGGACTGATGACCTAAGATGTTAAGTCCCATAGTGCTCAGAGCCATTTGAACCATTTTTTTCAGCCTGGGACTGTTCAAGCTGCTGGAGGCTCTGTAATGGTGTGGGACGTGTGCAGTTGGAGTGATATGGAGCCCCTGATACGTCTAGATACGACTCCGACAGGCGGCACGTACGTAAGGATCCTTCCTGATCACCTGAACCCATTCATGTCCAGTGTGCATTCTAACGGACTTGAGCAACTCCAGCAGGACAATGCGACTCCCCACATGTCCAGAACTTTTACATAGTGGCTCCAGGAACACTCTTCTGAGTTTAAACACTTCTGCTGGCCACCAAACTCCACAGACATGAACATTATTGAGCATATCTGGAACGTCTTTCAACGTGCTGTTCAGAAGCGATCTCCACCGCCTCGTACTCTTACGGATATATGGACAGCTCTGCAGGATTCATGGTGTCAGTTCCCTCCAGCACTACTTCAGATGTTAATCGAGGACATGCCAACTCGTGTTGCGGAACTTCTGCGTGCTCGTGGCAGCCCTACACAATATTAGGCAGTAAGCCAGTTTCTTTGGTTCTTCAGTGTACAGTTTCGTCAGGAAACCACAAAATTTTTGTTTCTTTCCCGTTAATTTTAATTCCCTTTCCAAATATGTCCTTGGCTTCGTTTGCTGCTTGCTCTACGTGCAGACTGTGTATGCATTCACAACACCAACACTGTAACACACTGTACAGTGATGGAAATCACCCACAAACTTGATACTCCTTAAGGGCTCGGAAGGAGCCAACCCATGACCTTGCATAGCACAGAAATTCTGGGCTGAAACATTGTCATCAAAACTCAGCGACTAGCACAGAACGGTCGAACTTTTGACTGGATAAGGATGAATCAGCCAGCATTTGGCTAATATTGTGCCGGCCTCGGAAACAAAAACGACTGAAGGCACAGCATTGCCTTGAGACGTGGGCATCGTGGGTGGGAGCGGAGGAATGAGGACGAGTTACGCAGGCGGGCGGGCAGGTGCGGGCAGGTGCATGCGGCGACACGAGACGGTAACCCAGAAAGGCGCGGCCTTACGCGGAATGTGAACCACGGCCGCCCGGCCTGTCACCAGAAGGCTGCGGCGGCGCGGCGCGACGCGACGCGCGGGATCGGATTCCGTGAGAGAGGCGGAGGTAGAGGCAGGCAGCTCCAGCCGGCCGCGAAGGCAGCCACAGGCGTACCTTACACTCGTCTGGGTGTTCCAGCGTAGCAGACCAGCACAGCTCAGCCACGTCTGTCGATGTAGACAATATCGCACCAGAAAATCCTTACATTCAATGGACCAAAAGGCAGAAAGCCTTTTTTCGCTTCAGTGTAGACGGTATATCACAGCCAATATCGGAAACTTACAAGGGTGAGAGTTGTTGTTGTTGTGGTCTTCAGTCCGGAAACTGTTTTGATGCAGCTCTCCATGCTACTCTATCCTGTGCAAGCTTCTTCATCTCCCAGTCCTACTGCAACTTCCATCCTTCTGAATCTGTTTAGTGTATTCATCTCTTGGTCTCCCCGTGCCATTTTTACCCTCCACGCTGTCCTCCAATACTAAATTGGTGATCCCTTGATGCCTCAGAATGTGGTCAAGTTGTGCCACAAATTTCTCTTCTCTCCAATTCTATTCAGTACCTCCTCATTAGTTACGTGATCTACCCATCTTATCTTCAGCATTCTTCTGTAGCACCACATTTCGATAGCTTCTATTCTCTTCTTGTCTAAACTATTTATCGTCTATGTTTCACTTCCATACATGGCTACACTCCATACAAATTCTTTCAGAAACGACTTCCAGACACTTAAATCGATACTCGATGTTAACAAATTTCTCTTCTTCAGAAATGCTTTCCTTGCCATTGCCAGTCTACATTTTATATCCTCTCTACTTCGACCATCAGCAGTTATTTTTCTCCCCAAACAGCAATACTTATTTACTAATTTAAGCGTCTCATTTCCTGATCTAATTCGCGCAGCATCACCCGATTTAATTCGACTACATTCCATTATTCTTGTTTTGCTTTTGTTGATGTTCATCTTATATCCTCCTTTCAAGACCATGTCCATTCCGTTCAGCAGCTCTTCCAGGTCCTTTGCTGTCCCTGACAGAATTAAAATGTCATCGGCGAGCCTCAAAGTTTTTATTTCTTCTCCATGAATTTTAATACCTACTCCGAATTTTTATTTTGTTTCCTTTACTGCTTGCTCAATATACAGATTGAATAACATCGGCGAGAGGCTACAACCCTATCTCACTCCCTTCCCAACGACTGCTTCCCTTCCATGCCCCTCGACTCTTATAACTGCCATCTGGTTTCTGTACAAATTGTAAATAGCCTTTCGCTCCCTGTATTTTACCCCTGCCACCTTCAGAATTTGAAAGAGAGTATTCCACTCAACATAGTCAAAAGCTTTCTCTAAGTCTACAAATGCTAGAAACGTAGGTTTGCCTTTCCTTAATCTATTTTCTAAGATAAGTCGTAGAGTCAGTATTGCCTCACGTGTTCCAACATTTCTACGGGATCCAAACTGATCTTCCCCGAGGTCGGCTTCTACCAGATTTTCCATTCGTCTGTATAGAATTCGTGTTAGTATTTTGCAGCAGTGGCTTATGAAACTGAGGATATACGATACTAAAAGGGACGATCAAAATGTTTGCGTCTGAGGGCGTTGCTGTAGCGTATATGCAACGTAGCGCGACGCCGATGCGGGTGGGTAAGCACCAACATGTAGACATGTCATTAGTGTGGCATTCGCGTCTTCCCGACCGTCGTGTTGTAAATATGGTGCGGAAACGTGACCTATGAAGACGTGATTGCCAAATGCGTATAAGCAGGACCAACGTGCTTGGCTGCCTAAGGACTAACACCAGTAGACATCCATTGCAGAATGTGGAATGTTTATGGAGAAGTAACTTATGTCAAAAAAATTAAATAAATAAAATTAAAAAAAGGAAAATAAAAACTACGACAAGGAGTACAGTCGCTTCATGATAACGCATGTCCCTGTATCTCAAATTTCGTAATGCACAGTTACGCCAATTCAAGTGAGAGACTCTCGAGCACCCTGCCTCGCATTTAAGGCCTTCTCCACGCAGCAGGTCACGGTGTCATAGCAAGCGGGTATCCTCAAGCTGGTGCATCGGCGGGATGATTGCCTCAGCGCTTACGATGATCATTTTGCCTGATTGGCATACAGATTCTGGACTGTACAGCCTCCGAACGAAAACTTTCTGATTGTCCCTTAGATAGGCAGAATCCTTCCAGTAAACACAGGTCTGAGAGCGAACCGTTTACGATATAACTGTTATTTAGTGGTACTACAGCCTGTTATAATTACTAACTAGTTGACTGTTCACACGTTGGATCTGCTTTCCTCCAATCAGAACGCTACGTCTCACGTCCGAACTCTTTGCCGTTGCCATTTACTACAGAAAATTCTCAGTTCACTTGCAGTTTCTTGACCGGCTTTCTTTCTTGATGTGTTTGGGTCCTGAAACCGGGGTATGGTTTTATTTCGCATTTCATCAGACATGATAAACATACAAAAAACAACAGGCACACGGCGATGGCAACGAAATACGCACATTTGATACACAGCACTAGCCAAAAACTACTGGATCGTTACGCACAAGACACGGTACTGTGTCACAAATTCAGTTATGATCTCCATACAAAACGGCGTACAGTAGATAAACTTCATACAAGACTGCATGAGGCCGATCTTTTTGAAGGCAGCAAATCATCATTGCGACGCATACTGCAGTAGAATAAATAAGGATCGATTAACAAGAGGTGGCTAGAGCAGTGGTTAAGATATAGTCCTGATATACAGAATGGCGCTGGTTCAAATCTCGTCAGGTGATTTAAGTTATATAATTTTTAAATTTTTATTTACATGATTTTGATTATCATTTTTATTCAGTTATTTGATTTAAATGTAATTTTTTATTTTTAATCATTTTTCGTGTCATTTTCATCATCGTATTTTTAATTAGATCGTTTTCTTGTTCCTACCTTCATTTTTTCGTTTCCAATCTGTCTGTATCGCCCTCAACCCGCGACCGTATGCCAATCATGGCGGCTCATCGGTTGATATCGCCTCAGCTCGTGTAGCCAGTGAAAGCATAGCTTCAGGTCCTCCCACCGGAGGTTCGAATCCTCCCTCGGGCATGGGTGTGTGTGTGTGTTGTTCTTAGCATAAGTTAGCTTAAGTTAGTTCAAGTAATGTGTAAGTCTGGGGACCGATGACCTCAGAAGTTTGGTCCCTTAGGAATTCACACGCATTTAAACATACGAACATAGTTTCAGGTAACCAACGAAAGCGAGAAATTACAGTTCGGTTTTAGTGCTGAAAATGAAGTATTTCTGCCTTGAATTTGCTCGCAGAGGTCATCTTTAACGACCATGAACAAAGCGAGCGTGATTAATAGTTGTGCTGCAGCTTGTTGGCCGCCGTTTGCTCGGATACGTTTCACAACAAGAGGTTGTGGTTAGTTTAGGTCATGAGTGTCAATTCAGGCTACAAAACGCTTCGTTTTCGGCAGTTCTGTAGTTGGTCTCTTATAATCAAGTCTGCACAGAGTATATTACATTCCCGCCATACCTGGCGGCAGCCGCTTCCAAAATTGCTACGCGTTGCACGTAACAGCACTTCAGCACTTGTGAAGCTACCCGCCGTGTTTGCATGTCGCCTGTAACCGAGCGGCAGCCGATGTGGCAACACCGCAGAGCCAAGTGACAGACATCAAGGAACAGGTAATTTTAATCGCACTATACGTGATCAGCCCATTCGGCCATACATTACCCCAAGGAAACTACATGGGCTGTGGTACCTTTGGCTGCTCGATGATGTTTTCCCTTGAGCAACGTAGGGAACTGTGTTTCATGCATGACAGGACAAGGGCACATTTTGCTGTTGTTGCTGTTGTAAGATGACGTCTAATGCATCAATATGGTCCAAGATGGCTACATCCTCCAAATTTTTATTGGACGCATCTCAGAAATGACGTGTTCAGCATTTCCGTTGATGGAATACCGAATTGTACATTCTGGAGAGCTATCTCAAGATCAAACTTCATTTCCTACAGGAAGAGGGACCAGAGATCAAATTGCCAATATCCGATGGATTATGGAGAAGACAAGAGAATTCAGAAGATGTACGCTCGTATATCTCTGCTTAATTGATTATGCTAAAGCCTTTGATTGCGTCGACCACAATAAATCACAGGAAGTACTCAAAAACATGGGAGTGCCAAATCACCTCACTGACGTATACGGAATTTCTATTCTGACCAAGACGCCACGGTGAGAACCATATATGGAGCAAGTAAATGGGTCAAATTCAGAAAGGAGTACGGGGAGACTGCATACTGTCACCTTATTTATTCAAAATTCACATTACGAGGAATTCAGGATTAGATGAAGAAGAAACAGGAATTACAATAGCTGGGATAGATATAAATTTCTTTAAATATGCACATGATACCACACTGAAGAAAGTGAGGTAGAGTTACAGATTCTCTTGCTAAGCGTGAGAGAAGAAACAGGAAAATCTGGCCTAATGCCGAATGTCAAGAAAACTATGATTATGGCAACAACACCTATCACTTCATGGCATATAGAAGGAGAAACTATGGAGATGTTTTCGATGTTCTATTATCTCAGATTACTACTGACTGTGATTTCAGCCACGAAAAGAACAACCTCTTGTTACTTAATAGAAACGCAATGTCCGACCTTGACAATGTTTTAAGGAGTAGAGTATAACTTTAACAAGAAAGATCAGTAGAATAAAGTTTATTGTCTTTCCAGTTGTGATGTACGGATGTGAGCCCTGGGTCAGAAGGAAGGCTGAACTACGTGCGGTAGACACCGTTTAATTGTGGTGTTGGGAGAAACTTCTTAGAATTCCATAGACCACAAAGAGAACGAATAGGTCAGTATATGCAGCGAATAGAACCAGATTGCTGCTTGTAAGGTCTGATGCTGACACAAAGACTGATCTACTTTGAACACATTATGGGAAGACATGATCCGCTGGGAAAGTCATTAATGCCGGCATAGATCGAACGGACAAGGAGAAGTGACCGGTGTGGTGTCACTGCCAGACACCACACTTGCTAGGTGGTAGCTTAAATCGGCCGCGGTCCATTAGTACATGTCGGACCCGCGTGTCGCCACTGTCAGGATCGCAGACCTAGCGCCACCACAAGGCAGGACTCGAGAGACGTACGAGAACTCGCCCCAGTTGTACGACGACGTTGCTAGCGCCTATACGGACGACGCCTTTGCTCTCATTTGCCGAGAGACAGAATAGCCTTCAGCTAAGTCCAAGTCTACGACCTAGCAAGGCGCCATTAGCCTTAGATAGCTTGTATCAAAAGAGTCTCACTTGTATCGCCACAATCTCCAGATGTCTCATCAAGAACGATGTATACAAAGGATGGATTAAAAGATAAGTACCAAAGGAGCTGCATACTTTTCTTATTAGAATTCACTACTTATCCTGTTCCAGAATTCACGCCCGTCTGCGTTAGATAGCGTGCATTTTCGGCCTCCTCTATCTACAAGGTGTTGGCACATTCACCAACACATCAACCGGCAGAAGATGAAGTGGGTCAATGGCATCACAGAAGCAATGGATTGCAACCTGGAAAGTCTGCGGGAGATAGTACAGGACAGAAGAAATTGATGTGCTTTAGTTTATGGGGTCACGGAGAGTCATAGTCGACCAAACGAATAAAGAGAGAGAGAGAGAGAGGGGTTGGAAGGGGGGGAGAGAAGAAGAAGATGCATCAGATGATCCGGAGATGTTAGAAAAAATACAGAATCGCATCCTCATGCGAAAACCACAAGTGGAACACCTCTTTTAAAAAGAACGACAACAGAATAGATCATATTTCCTACTAAGGTGGCCGAGGGTGAAATTTGAGCCGACTTAGATGAAGACTTAATGGAAAAGTTTACACTTCAGATCCATCGTAGGACAATATTTTGTACTGAAGTCAGTGGTGACACTCTGGCGGACCCATGTTTACTGAAAGCTTTTGCAAAAACAGAAATAGTGTCTGATGGGATAGCAGCAATCAGTGATTGTATAATGTTACTTATAATCCGTCTTGATTGCAAAATTTTTTATTCATAAAAATTTTTGCAATCAAGACGGATTATAAGTAACATTTGAAAGCTTTTGCTTCTGTTCTCGTTTACTTTCAGCGGTATTAGCTCTCGGTATTACGAGATACAACTTGTAAATGCGAATATGACAAAGCTGCAATATTTTTTGCGAACACTTCCTTTTAGATTTCTACACTTGTTTCTTTTTCGTTTCATTACACTATTGCCATAATTAGATCAAAACTTAGAACTCCCTAAACAAACTTCAGTGCCCGTCAATAAAATCAATGCAGAAGCGGAGCATAGAGTTTGAATTGACGCCCCATTTCAGAATGGATTTTATTGCAGCTGGCACTGAACTTTGTTTCACAGGATCTTAATATCGGATCTGATGTAAGCATAACGTAATGCGGCAAATAAAAAAGTATACATTAAGTGATCTAGAGAGTATTATCCGTAAATATTCAAAGTAATTGTAAAGTCTTAAGAAATTTACTTCCTTCCTTAATTATTCAGCAATATGTTTGATTTTTATCGTAACGAATCCATTAGACGGGTACATAAGAAATTTACACCAACTGCCAAAAAAAGAAAAAAAACAACCGGAAGTAACAGTTAGTGTAATGTAGATGCAATTCCGCAGTAATAAGGGCGTGAAAACAGTTAAAACTTGAGTCACCTTTCACAGCTAGAACATCCACCAGAGCGGATCACTTGTCACCACGTGACCCTGTTATCTGATCTGACAGAGTATAGAATGGGCGTGCAATGCACCAGATAGGTATCGCGCGTTGTGAAGAATCAGAGAGAGTACCACGTGCTCGAATGAGGCAACGTTACCGCAACTAGATATCTTTGTGGGTGTGCATGTGTCGGTCTGGTCGAATTTTTCAAGATGTGGGTGTAATGGGCGTTTAGGACATTACGTGGTCGAGTAAACGAAAACATGATGGAAACCGCACGCCTCGTCAAGGCTCTGGTCGATCATGCATGATGTCAGCAGGGGAGGCTTGCCCTACTGTGTATTAAGAACGTGCTAACGCCTTCTCGAAGTGCAAAATGGTTAAGAAGGGATGGCTAGAGGACAAAAATAAGGATGTAAAGGCTTATCTCACTAGGGGTAAGATAGATACTGCATACAGGAAAATTAAAGAGACCTTTCGAGAAAAGAGAACCACTTGCATGAATATCAAGAGCTCAGATGGAAATCAAGTTCTAAGCAAAGAAGGGAAAGCAGAAACGTGATAGGAGTATATAGAGGGTCCATACAAGGGCGATGTTCTTGAGGACAATATTATGGAAATGTAAGAGGATGTAGATGAAGATGAAATGGGAGATATGATACTGCGTGAAGAGTTTGACAGAGCACTGAAAGACCTAAGTCGAAACAAGGCCCCGGGAGAAGATAGCATTCCATTAGAACTACTGACAGCCTTGGGAGAGCCAGTCCTGACAAAATTCTACCATCTGGTGAGCAAGATGTATGAGACAGGCGAAATACCCTCAGACTTCAAGAAGAATATAATAATTCCAATCCCAAAGAAAGCAGGGATTGACAGATGTGAAAATTACCGAACTATCGGTTTAATAAGCCACGGCTGCCAAATACTAACACGAATTCTTTACAGACGAATGGAAAAACTGATAGAAGCCGACCTCGGGGAAGATCAGTTTGGATTCCGTAGAAATGTTGAACACGTAAGGCAATACTGACCCTACGACTTACCTTAGAAAATAGATTAAGGAAAGGCAAAGCTACGTTTCTAGCATTTGTAGCCATAGAGAAAGCTTTTGACAGTGTTGACTGGAATACTCTCTTTCAAATTCTGAAGGTTTCAGGGGTAAAATACAGGGAGTGAAAGACCATTTACAATTTCTACATAAAACAGATGGCAGTTATAAGAGTCGAGGGGCATGAAAGGGAAGCAGTGGTAGCGAAGGGAGTGAGACAGGGTTGTAGCCTGTCCCCGATGTTATTCAATCTGTATATTGAGCAAGCAGTAAAGGAGACAAAAGAAAAATTCGGCGTAGGAATTAAAATCCATGGAGAAGAAATAAAAACTTTGAGGTTCGCCGATGACATTGTAATTCTGTCAGAGACAGCAAAGGACTTGGAAGAGCAGTTGAACGGAATGGACAGTGTCTTGAAGGGAGGATATAAGATGAACATCAACAAAAGCAAAACGAGTATAATGGAATGTAGTCGAATTAAATCGGGTGATGCTGAGGTTATTTGATTAGGAAATGAGACGCTTAAAGTAGTAAATGAGTTTTGCTATTTGGGGAGCAAAATGACTAATGATGGTTGAAGTAGAGAGGATATAAAATGTAGACTGGCAATGGCAAGGAAAGCGTTTCTGAGGAAGAGAAATTTGTTAACGTCGATTATAGATTTAAGAGTCACGAAGTCGTTTCTGACAGTATTTGTGTGAAGTGTAGCCATGTATGGAAGTGAAACGTGGACGATAAGTAGTTTAGACAAAAAGAGAATAGAAGCTTTCGAAATGTGGTGCTACAGAATGATGCTGAAGATTAGATGTGTAGATCACATAACTAATGAGGAGGTACTGAATAGAATTGGGGAGAAGAGGAGTTTGTGGCACAACTTGTCTAGAAGAAGGGATCGGTTGGTAGGACATGTTCTGAGGCATCAGGGGGTCACCAATTTAGTATTGAAGGGCAGCGTGGACGGTAAAAATCGTAGAGGTAGACCAAGAGATGAATACACTAAGCAGATTCAGAAGGATGTAGGTTGCAGTAGGTACTGGGAGATGAAGAAGCTTGCACAGAATAGAGTTGCATGGGGAGCCACATCAAACCATTCTTTGGACTGAAGACCGCAACAACAACAACAACAACAACGGCTTCACATGAACACCTGCGATCTATACACGAGTAATGGACTCACTAAGCTTATTTTGTTCATGCTTGACTGTGCTTTATGATATAAAGGACTGCAACAGTTATTTTCTGTACTTATCTTTTGTAACGGACTCACAACAATATCCCGCATCATCCTGCGGTATTGAGGGGAAACCACCAGAGAAAAACCTTCTGAATCTTTGTCTACTGAGCAGTCTGACGCTAATACTACAACACGGATGGCTGTCTATGGAGTGTTGCAATAGCCGGAAAACATGGACTGCCGAGAAGTGGCTCCCTACGATTTTCAGCCATGAATTGCCGTTGTACTTTACCTTAGATGACCACCGTATGCGAGTATGGAGACCCACCCGCATTCTGCCATTGTTCAGGAGAGATACAACGCCATCCGGTATGATTTCATGCCACCTGTAGTAGTCTTTAGAGAACTCTGACACCATAGCAGCGTGACTGAAACATCCTGCGCCCTCTCATTAGACAGTATCTTTGTGCTACAGTTCAACTCGAGAATGCGCGTTTCTCTATGAACTGTTGCGTGATGAGGCACTATATTGACTATCAACACCCTTGACCTGTCCCCAGCAGAGCTTCTGTGCAACCAACTCGAACGTCAAACGCATCTCGGTGCCAATGTTTAGGACACCAAGGGCCAGTCACGGCAATTGCGGGAGATCTTACTTTCCTCATGAGAGGCTACAATAGATTTGCGACACCCTTTCCAACAGAAATCAGTTAGCGCATCCAGCCCAGTGAGGTGCAACATTTGACGAAGGACGAGCAGTGTGTTTGTAACGGCCGGCCGGTGTGGCCGAGCGGTTCTAGGCGCTTCAGTCTGGAACCGCGCGACCGCTACGGTCGCAGGTTCGAATCCTGCCTCGGGCATGGATGTGTGTGGTGTCCTTAGGTTAGTTAGGTTTAAGTAGTTCTAAGTTCTAGGGGACTGATGACCTCAGATGTTAAGTTCCATAGTGCTCAGAGACATTTGAACCATTTGTTTGTAACGTCAAGTTCGTACTTCATTTAACTTGGTTTTGTAACCACTTAAATGAAACCACATAATCTCTTAACGCGTCAAGTCTTACTGCTCTCACAGATGCTTAACTTTTTTGTGAGTGATTGTAATTTGATCATCTCTGAGGAAGAAACTGAAGTAGAGATTTTTATGGCAAAAAGGCTTGTTACTTGCGTAGATGCAGCAGAGGACGATATTGTTGAACAAATGCTGATCAACCAAAAGCATTCCAGTCAACAAATTCAAATGCGCTGGCGGTGGGCGGGCCATATCGGTACTTTCAGACTCCCTGCCAACTGTGACTGTAGCTGTGCTTTTAGTCTCTGGACCTGCGTTTATTACAGATCACGTTGTTGTGTGCCCTTGGCAACGCGACTAAACATTAACTCATTTTCCTTCGTGTTTCCGATAAAGGTAAAATAATTCACCAGCTGAAGAAATGTGCTAGTGGAATGAGCTTATCTCGGGAATTTATAGCTGCAAATTCAACAATATCGGACAGTGTTGCTATTGTACAATTTGCGAGTGACTGGAAGCTTTCTCAGAAAAACTATGAAAATGGCAGAAAACCAAGTCTTCGACACTGCACAAAGCTTGAAATAAGCCCCTTCTTTCAGATGAGTCTATCACTGCACTTGAAGAACACAGATAGTGTCAAGCAGTACACTACAAATTCTGTATTCCAGCATTGCGAGATTGTTCTTCCTACTCTTCTGCATTAACGTATATCTTTCTACATTTAGTACTAGCTCTCATTCATCTAACCAACTAGAAATTTTGTCTGAGTCGTCATAAATCCTCCCACGGTCACTCAACCTTCCGTTACACCACAGCATCATCAGCAAATCACTGCAGACTGCTGCTCAGCCTATCCGTGATATCACTTATGTTTGTAGAGAATATCAGCGGTCCTATCACACTTCTCCGGGGTGCTCCTGGCGATACCCTTGTCTCTGATGATCACTTGCAGCCGACGACTACGTACTGTGTTCTATTGCTTAGAAAGTCTTCGAGCCATTCACATATCTGGGAACCTATTCCGAGGCTCGTCCTTCCACTAACAGTGTGCAGTGGGCCACCGTGTCGAACGCTTGTCAGATGTCTAGGAATATGGAATCCACCTGGTGTACTCCATCCATAGTTCGCAGGACATCATGTGAGAAGAGGGGAAGCTGAGTTTCGCACGAGCGATGCTTTCTAAAAGCGTGCTGATTTGTGGACAGCAAATTTAATATATTCGAAATGAGAATATGTTCACGAATTCCGTAGCAAACCGATGTTAAGGGTACTGGTCTGTAATTTTGCGGGTCCGTTCTTTTACCCTTCTTTGCTAGATTCGTAATAGGACGATATAGTCAGTACGGCAGTACTTGGAGTAGTTCGACGGTCTTGCGCAGGAATCTTTCTAGTAACGAAAGCACTATTTTCGTGGAACACTGCTCAGCTAGTTCAGATCGCAAAATACACTGACGGAAAAAAGATTGCAACTCCAGGTAGGCGTGTTTCTACGAGGGTAATCCCAAAAGCAAAGTCTCCTATTTTGTTATAAGTACATAGCCCTGTTTATTTCTACAATGTTTACATCAGTTTACAAGTTCAACTCTTAGCTATTTTTCGACATAATCACCACTTCTGTCGATGCATTTTTGTAGACGCTGTGGCAGTTTTTGTGTGCCCATGTCATACCAGCTAGCCTCCATGCTGTTCAGAAAGTTATGAACCTCTTCTTTCACCTCGTCGTCGAAGCTGAATCGATTTCCGGCCAAATGTTCTTTTAACCTAGGGAACAGGTGATAGTCACTGGGCTCCAAGTCAGGGCTATAGGGTGGGTGGGTGATTATGTTCCACTGAAACTGTTGCAGGAGAGCAACGGTTTGCCGAGCGATGTGCGGGCGAGTGTTATCATGGAGAATGTGTACCCCATTGCTCAACATTCCTCTTCTCCGGTTCTGAATTGCCCGTTTGAGTTTTTTCAGGGTCTCACAGTACCTGTCAGCGTTAATTGTGGTCCCAGCGATTCAGCTCCGACGACGAGATGAAAGAAGAGGTTCATAACTTTCTGAACAGCACGGCGGCGAGCTGGTATGACAAGGGCATACAAAAACTGCCACAGCGTCTACAAAAATGCATCGACAGAAATGGTGATTAAGTCGAAAAATTGCTAAATGTTCAAGCTGTAAACTGATGTAAACCATTGTAGAAATTGATGTGTTGGTGAATGTGCCAACACCTTGTAGATAGAGGAGGCCGAAATGCACGCTATCTAACGCAGACGGGCGTGAATTCTGGAACAGGATAAGTAGTGAATTCTAATAAGAAAAGTATGCAGCTCCTCTAATACTTAACTTTTATTTATCCTTGTTGTGAATACAGCATTCTTGATGAGACATTTCATACGATAACTATCAAACTATGTAAGGCTAATGGCGCCTTGCTAAGTCGTAGCCATGAACTTAGCTGAAGGCTATTCTGTCTCTCGGCAAATGAGAGCAAAGGCTTCGTCCGTATAGTCGCTAGCAACGTCGTCGTACAACTGGGGCGAGTTCTCGTACGTCTCTCGAGACCTGCCGTGTGGTGGCGCTCGGTCTGCGATCACACAGTGGCGACACGCGGGTCCGACATGTACTAATGGACCGCGGCCGATTTAAGCTACCACCTAGCAAGTGTGGTGTCTGGCTGTGACACCACAGAAATAAACAGGTCTATGTACTTACAACAAATAGGAGACCTTACTTTTGGGATTACCCTCGTATATCTAAAAGGTGATGTCTATTAAGATTTCACGCCGCGCGGGATTAGCCGAGAGGCCTTAGGCGCTGCAGTCATGGACTGTGCGGCTGGTCCCGGCGGAGGTTCGAGTCCTCCTTTCGGGCATGGGAGTGTGTGTTTGTCCTTAGGATGATTTGGGTTAAGTAGTGTGTAAGCTTAGGGACCGATGACCCTAGCAGTTAAGTCCCATACGATTTCACACACATTTGAACACATTTTTTAAGATTTCACGTCAGCTGCATATGAGTGACTTCCGTAGCGCCGCTATGAGGACGCATGTCAGGCTTGCTTTAAATACACACTATAGTGGTCGTGAGCGCTAGTTACATTTGAGATTAGACGTGGTGAGTTGATGTTAGTCAATAATGCGATAAAGATGCCTTATCAGCACCTCACAGAGTTTGAACGAGGTCGTATAATAGGGCTCTGAGAAGCAGGATGTTCGATCTGCAGTATTGTAGGAACACCTGGCAGGAATTTAGCCACCGTACATTATTGCTGGCAGCGGTGGTCACGAGAATGTATGATGGCAAGAAGACCGGGATCTGGACTCTCACCTGCCACTACCGAGAGGAAAGACCATCGTGTTAGACCTATGGTTCTGGCGCATCGTACTGCATCTGCAGCATCAACTTGAGCAGCAATTGACAGCACAATGAGATAGCTCACTGTTACAAATGGGTTACTTCATAGACAGCTCCGAGCCAGAAGCCCTGCAGCGTGCACTCCTCTGAGCCCTAGCCACCGCCATTTGCGACTTCAGTGGTCTCAAGCGAAACCTCATTGGACGGCCGGGTGGAGGCCTGTTGTGTTTTGTGATGAACTCTGGTCTGCTTCTGTGCCAGTGATCGCCGTGTGTTGGTTAGAAGAAGACCAATTGAGGGCCTACAACGAATCTGTCTGCGTGCAAGACACACTGACCTACATTTGGAATTACGGTCTGGGGTGCGGTTTCGTATGACACCAGGAGTATTCTCGTGGTTATTCCACGCATGTTGACTACGAATTTTACGTCAGACTGGTGATTCGACCTGGTGTGCTGTCATTCAAGAACAGTAATCAAGCGGGAGTTTTCTAACAGGATAACGCTCGTCCACATACCGCTGTTGTAGCCCACCATGCTCTACAGTGTGTGGACGTGTTGCCTTAGCCTTCTCGATTCCAGTCGGGACCATATTGGACATCATCGGACGGCAACGTCAGCGTTATCGACAAACAGCATTGATCGTCCCTGTATTGACCGACCAAGTGCAACAGGCATGAAACTCCATCCCACGAACTGATATCCGGAACCTGCAGAACACAATAATGCACGTTTACATTCAGTAATCTGGCGGTTACACCTGTTATTAATGTACCAGCATTTCAATTTGCAATGGCTTATCTCGCGCTTACATTAACCTGTGACCTTGCAATGTTAATAACTTAAACATGTTACCTAGTCAAATCTATTCCCGAAATGTCATCACTCTAAATTAATTATTTTTGGGTTTTGCGATTTTTTGCTGACAGTTTAGTTCACTCTGTCCCCTCACCTCGTTTTATATATAATTAAAAGTCCTTCATTCACTAGTAAGTGGGAAGAAAGAGAGGAATTACTATCTCAACCATCACCGACCAAGTACTCTGCAGTGAGACCAATTACCTGACACTCTTGAGCAAATGTTCAAAGCCGTTCTCTAGTCCAGCGCATTACAAAGGAAACCAAGAATAAAAATCAATAGAATAACATCCTCTTGCTACCTGCGATGTTTTAATTTGTGTTCTTCTCCTATTGACAGTGCACCACGTCAATCAATAACTAAGCATTACAGCCGGCCGGGGTGGCCGAGCGGTATCTTCAGTCTGGAACCACGCGACCGCTACGGTCGCAGGTTCGAATCCTGCCTCGGGCATGGATGTGTGTGATGTCTTTAGGTTAGTTAGGTTTAAGTGGTTTTAAGTTCTAGCGGACTGATGACCTCAGATGTTAAGTCCCATTGTGCTCAGAGCCTTTTGAACCATTTTAAGCATTACAAGACGAAGTCTCCTCTCCGTTGTCCTCAGTTAGTTGTTGTGGGCTGATAAAAACTGGTTAAACAGTACTGAGCTGCATAGTACAGGCTTAAGTTGTCGGCTTATGAAATCTTAGAAACAATAGTGTTTGAACTACTGCTTCAGAATGCACCTTCTTCGATGTAGGAATGTTAACTTCTCCGTAATTGGGCCGATTTCAGCTACATATGAGTTACATCTTTGTGACTCATACGTCGTATCACCAGTATAAATCGCTTTCCTGGTATCTTCTGTCAAGTGCCGCGGACTGATCTGCTTCAAGTCGCAGACTTCTCTTTCCTGTGGCCTCGGTCATGTGGCAATGCGACGCGCGGTACCTGGTAACGATGACTCATACGAAAGACGCTCCGACCACAGACTGAGTAAGAAGCAGCTATATGATGCATTGCCAAAAGTGGCTACTTTTTTTGCCTCTGATTCCATGAAATTCCGAAGAGCGCGATATGAGTAACGAACGTGTATGTTCTCTTATTTAATTTTCCAAAATGACTACAAATTTTCATCTCAAGATGTTAACGGTAGACTGCCTTCACAAACATTATGCAATTGTATCTCTCTTTTTATCCTTTCCAGAGTAACAGCATGTTTGTATTCCGGGAAAACAGCGTGAATATCTTGCTAGAGTATGCCTGATTCGCATGTCTGAAGCAAATAAACCTAAATCAGTAATACTTCGTGGCTGAGCGGTTCTAGGCGCTTCAGACTGGAACCGCGCGACCGCTACGGTCGCAGGTTCGAATCCTGCCTCGGGCATGGATGTGCGTGATGTCCTTAGGTTAGTTAGGTTTAAGTAGTTCTAAGTTCTAGGGGACTGATGACCTCAGATGTTAAGTCCCATAGTGCTCAGAGCCATTTGAACCATTTTCAGCAATAATTCTGCATTTTGAGCACTGCTGTTCCTGAAAACGGCTATAGTACGCGAAGACATTTAGACGCAGTTTCGTTAGCTGTCTTTCAATGTCAATATGATAGAACCGCGTTTCTAAATTCCCATTACACGATTCCAAGACTTGCAGTGGAGACTGTTCAGTAGACTGACATTTCCGTGTTTCGAGAATAAACGTGTAAAATAGTGTATTCCATTCTTCCGTTTTTGCTTTGTAAGGTATACTGTGACTGTACGTTTCTAATCAGAATCGCAGTTAATGCTTACTGCTTGGTCGACAGATGGAGGAGAGTGAATTACGTCAATTTACTGTCTTATACGTATGACTAAATTGAAGCCCCCACCACGTTTATCTGTCTGTATCTGAAAGATAATCCCAGGAACTGCTATAGGGTTTTAGATGAGGTTTCCACTGATAGGCAGATTGATTCACGAGCAAGGTTTGTATATACACTAACGGAAAAAAATCGCAGCACAAAAACATATTTTCTGTAGAATAGACCCGTGGTCTAGGAGGCGCCGGCACGGTAGCTCAGCGTGTTCGGTCAGAGACCCGGTTGGCCTCTGAGCGGATAGAGGTTCAGGGCACTCTCTTGTCCTAGGGGTGGGAAATTTCCCCTAAAGGCGGAAGAATCAGCAATGATCAACGACATGAGGATGCAGAAGGCAATGGAAACCACTGCATTAAAGACACGTAACGTGTATCTACAGGACATGTGGCCTGTAATTGAAGAAGTATCATGATGATCTCTCCATTGGCAAAAGATTCCGGAATAGTCCCCCATTCGGATCTCCGGGAGGGGACTGCCAAGGGGGAGGTTACCATGAGAAAAAGCTTGAATAATCAATGAAAGGATAACGTTCTATGAGTCGGGGCGTGGAATGTCAGAAGCTTGAACGTGGTAGGGAAACTAGAAAATCTGAAAAGGGAAATGCAAAGGCTCAATCTAGATATAGTAGGGGTCAGTGAAGTGAAGTGGAAGGAAGACAAGGATTTCTGGTCAGATGAGTATCGGGTAATATCAACAGCAGCAGAAAATGGTATAACAGGTGTAGGATTCGTTATGAATAGGAAGGTAGGGCAAAGGGTGTGTTACTGTGAACAGTTCAGTGACCGGGTTGTTCTAATCAGAATCGACAGCAGGGCAACACCGACAACGATAGTTCAGGTATACATGCCGACGTCGCAAGCTGAAGATGAACAGATAGAGAAAGTGTATGAGGATATTGAAAGGGTAATGCAGTATGTAAAGGGGGACGAAAATCTAATAGTCATGGGCGACTGGAATGCAGTTGTAGGGGAAGGAGTAGAAGAAAAGGTTACAGGAGAATATGGACTTGGGACAAGGAATGAAAGAGGAGAAAGACTAATTGAGTTCTGTAACAAGTTTCAGCTAGTAACAGTGAATACCCTGTTCAAGAAGCACAAGAAGAGGAGATATACTTGGAAAAGGTCGGGAGATACGGGAAGATTTCAATTAGATTACATCATGGTCAGACAGAGATTCCGAAATCAGATACTGGATTGTAAGGCGTACCCAGGAGCAGATATAGACTAAGATCACAATATAGTAGTGATGAAGAGTAGGCTGAAGTTCAAGACATTAGTCAGGAAAAATCAATACGCAAAGAAGTGGGATACGGAAGTACTAAGGAATGACGAGATACGTTTGAAGTTCTCTAACGCTATAGATACAGCAATAAGGAATAGCGCAGTAGGCAGTACAGTTGAAGAGGAATGGACATCTATAAAAAGGGCCATCACAGAAGTTGGGAAGGAAAACATAGGTACAAAGAAGGTAGCTGCGAAGAAACCATGGGTAACAGAAGAAATACTTCAGTTGATTGATGAAAGGAGGAAGTACAAACATGTTCCGGAAAAATCAGGAATACAGAAATACAAGTCGCTGAGGAATGAAATAAATAGGAAGTGGAGGGAAGCTAAGACGAAATGGCTGCAGGAAAAATGTGAAGACATCGAAAAAGATATGATTGTCGGAAGGACAGACTTAGCATACAGGAAAGTCAAAACAACCTTTGGTGACATTAAAAGCAACGGTGGTAACATTAAGAGTGCAACGGGAATTCCACTGTTAAATGCAGAGGAGAGAGCAGATAGGTGGAAAGAATACACTGAAAGCCTCTATGAGGGTGAAGATTTGTCTGATGTGATAGAAGAAGAAACAGGAGTCGATTTAGAAGAGATAGGGGATCCAGTATTAGAATCGGAATCTAAAAGAGCTATGGAGGACTTACGGTCAAATAAGGCAGAAGGGATGGATGACATTCCATCAGATTTTCTAAAATCATTCGGGGAAGTGGCAACAAAACGACTATTCACGTTGGTGTGTAGAATATATGAGTCTGGCGACATACCATCTGACTTTCGGAAAAGCATCATCCACACAATTCCGAAGACGGCAAGAGCTGACAAGTGCGAGAATTATCGCACAATCAGCTTAACAGCTCATGCATCGAAGCTGCTTACAAGAATAATATACAGAAGAATGGAAAAGAAAATTGAGAGTGCGCTAGGTGACGATCAGTTTGGCTTTAGGAAAAGTAAAGGGACGTGAGAGGCAATTCTGACATTATGGCTAATAATGGAAGCAAGGCTAAAGAAAAATCAAGACACTTTCATAGGATTTGTCGACCTGGAAAAAGCAATCGACAATGTAAAATGGTGCAAACTGTTCGAGATTCTGAAAACAGTAGGGGTAAGCTATAGGGAGAGACGGATCATATACAATATGTACAACAACCAAGAGGGAATAATAAGAGTGGACGATCAAGAACGAAGTGCTCGTATTAAGAAGGGTGTAAGACAAGGCTGTAGCCTTTCGCCCCTACTCTTCAATCTGTACATCGAGGAAGCAATGATGGAAATAAAAGAAAGGTTCAGGAGTGGAATTAAAATATAAGGTGAAAGGATATCAATGATACGATTCGCTGATGACATTGCTATCCTGAGTGAAAGTGAAGAAGAATTAAATGATCTGCTGAACGGAATGAACAGTCTAATGAGTACACAGTATGGTTTGAGAGTAAATCGGAGAAAGACGAAGGTAATGAGAAGTAGTAGAAATCAGAACAGCGAGAAACTTAACATCAGGATTGATGGTCACGAAGTCAATGAAGTTAAGGAATTCTGCTACCTAGGCGGTAAAATAACCAATGACGGACGGAGCAAGGAGAACATCAAAAGCAGACTCGCTATGGCAAAAAAGGCATTTCTGGCCAAGAGAAGTACTAATATCAAATACCGGCCTTAATTTGAGGAAGAAATTTCTGAGGATGTACGTCTGGAGTACAGCATTGTATGGTAGTGAAACATGGACTGTGGGAAAACCGGAACAGAAGAGAATCGAAGCAATTGCGATGTGGTGCTATAGACGAATGTTGAAAATTAGGTGGACTGATAAGGTAAGGAATGAGGAGGTTCTACGCAGAATCGGAGAGGAAAGGAAGATGTGGAAAACACTGATAAGGAGAAGGGACAGGATGATGGGACATCTGCTAAGACCTGAGGGAATGACTTCCATGGTACTAGAGGGAGCTGTAGAGGGCAAAAACTGTGGAGGAAGACAGAGATTGGAATACGTCAAGCAAATAATTGGGGACGTAGGTTGCAAGTGCTACTCTGAGATGAAGAGGTTAGCACAGGAAAGGAATTCGTGGCGGGCCGCGTCAAACCAGTCAGTAGACTGATTACCAAAAAAAAAATAAATAAATAAATAAATAAATAAATAAAAATTTGGAAATGCATTTGTCTAGGTAATTTATTTAAGTGATTAATATTGCAAGATCACAGATAAGCGCGAGTTAGGCCACTGAAAATGTGAAATGCTGGTACATTAATAGCCGATGTTACCGCCAGCCTATCGAACGCAAGCATGCAAACGTGCATTAATTGTGTTGTTCAGGTGCCGGTTGTCAGTTTTTGGGATGAAGTTCCATGCCTATTGCACTTGCTGCGCCAAAACAGGGAAGGTTAATGCTGTTTGTCGATGACGATGTCCGATGGCATTCCATATATGCTCGACTGAGTGCAGATCTCGTGACAAGGCAGGCCAAGACAGGCCCTCAACTGACCTCTTTCTAACCAACACATGGCGATCACTGGCGCCGAGATAGAACCAACTTTCATCAGAAAACACAACGTACCTCCATCCTGCCCTCCAATAAGCTCTCGCTTGACACCACTGGAATCGTAAATGGTGGTGGTTTGGGGTCAGTGGAATGCTCGCTACAGGGCGTCTGCTTCAGAGCTGCCCTTGAAGTAACCAGTTTGCAGCAGTAAGTTCTCTCACTGTTGAGTCAGTTGCTGCTCAAACAGATGCTGCAGATGCAGCACGTAGCGCCAGAGCCATACGTCGAACACGGTGGACTTACCTCTCGGTAGTGCCACGTAACCGCCCGAAGCCCAGCCTTCTTGCGACAGTACATTCTCATGACCACCGCTGCCAGCAATGATGTACAGTGGCTACATTCCTGCCAAGACTTTCTGCAAAATCGCAGTAGGAACATCCCGCTTCTCCCAACTCTATTACAGACTCAATGAGGTGTTGATAATAGTTTCTTAAAGGCGGTCTTGACCAACATCGACTTACCATGTCCAATCTCAAACGGAACTAACTCTCACGACTGTTACAGCGTGTATTGAAAGCAAACCTGATTTGCTACTGGCGCCACTCTTATGCAGCTGGTGCTAAGTTTGAACGGACATCAGCTTTCTGCTGTAGAAACACGCCTACCAACTTTCGCTTATGTCGCACAACTCCTTCTTGGTACTGCGATTTTTTCCCGTCAGTATATAATTTATTACGACTATGCAGAGAAGTCGTCCGGCAGTTGACAGTGCTAGCCGCACGAAGCCAGGGCAGGTCGCTAGCTTGCTACTATATGATAGAAATGGTATAGGCACTCGAGTTCTCATTTAAATTGAAGTTCATTCAGTCCCTACTATGGCCAGTCAAAATGTGCAGTTCAGAGTATTTGTAAAAGCCAGTACGTTACGAGAATTGCTGCAACTTAAGATGTTACGTTTCTGTAAGATAGGGAGTGAACTTATTAGCGTGATACCGCATCAAAGAAGAGGCATGTACCTTTAGGCATCAACGTTGGCATTTCGTAACTAGATTCTGAGCGTTATGTAGGATGACGGTCATGGGGCATTAATCAAAAGACGAAGCATAGGCACGGAACGATATTACAGATTTGTCTCTCTATAGCCTCACAACTACTGAAATCTACATACATTGGAAGCTGATTAATGTCTGCTCCATAACCATCCCCCCCCCCCCCGCGCCTCCTAACCACCACATTATCTTTAATTACTATATTTACGATTTCTCGATATCTCGTGATGTATCCTTTAAATCGACCCCCTCTTTTAGTCAAAATAAGTTATAAACTTTGTCTAAACAGTTTATCGTCCAGTTTCAGTTCCGTACAAGGCTGCACTCCAGAGAAATACTTTCAGAAAAGACTTCTCAATACTTTAATCTATATTCGACGTTCACAAATTAGCTCTTTGCAAAGATGTTTTCCGTTCTATGCCAGTACGCATTTTATATCGTCTCTACTCCGTCATCCTCAGTTATTTTGTAACCTAAATAGCAAACCTCATTTGATCGTTTTAGTCTCTCGTTTCCTAATCTAATTCTCTCAGCATCACCTGATTACATTCCCTGGATGGCTCCTGAGATTCTTTTATTGTTTGCTCAATTTATAAATTTAACAACATTAGGGATACGCTACAAAACTGTCTCACTCCCTTCTCAACTATTGCTTCCCTTTCATGTCCGTCAACTCCTGTAACTGAAGTCTCGTGTCTCTGCAAGTTGTAGATAACGTTTCACTCACAGTATTTTATCCCTTCTATCTTCAAAATTTCAAAGAGTGTATCCTAGTCAACAGGGCCAAACGCTTTCTCTAAAAATGCTATAAATGTAGGCTTACCTTTCTTTAACCTATCTTCTAAGATAAGTCATAAGGTTAGTGTTGCCCCGTGTGTTGTATACTTCTCCGTAAGCCAAACTGATCTTTCCCGATTTCAGCTTCTAACAGCTTTTTCCATTCTTCTGTAAATAATTCGTGTAAGGATTTTTTCAGCCTCGCAGACTAAATGTTATGCTTCCCTCCACGAGACGTTTGCTCCCAAACAATAATCTGTATTTCACTGAAAACAGGGTTGAAGCTGGGTTCGTTGCAGAGAAATGATCCAAGACGAATTGTAAAATGTGAAAGAGAATTTTTTGCGCTCTACGTCTGACAAAGTGAACATCAAAGTGTCCTATGAACAACACTGTTTTGGTGAGATGATTTGTGACTAGATGAACGGGTCGCAGATTAACGTGGAGACCAAACAATGGGCATTCCTGTGCTATTTGTCGCTGACATAATCATTATATGGAAATGAAGTCCCATGCTTCTTTACAGAGCGTAGGGGAACGATGCGGGAGACCCGCACCGCCTTACTAGGCAAGGTCCTAATGGAGGTGGTTTGCCGTTGCCTTCCTCCGGCAGTAATGGGGATGAATGATGATGATGAAGACGATACAACAACACCCAGTCATCTCGAGGCAGGAAAAATCCCTGACCCCGCCGGGAATCGAACCCGGGACCCCGTGCTCGGGAAGCGAGAACGCTACCGCGAGACCACGAGGGGCGGACGACATGATCATTACTTCAGGTTAATTTAATGCCGAGTACTCTTGAAAAGTAAAGAAGGAAAGAAAGAGAAAGAGAGAGAGAGAGAGAAAGAGAGAGAGAGAGAAAGAGAGGGACAAAAATAGTTGCAGGTGCAGTGTAGTATTTTGGCACTCGGGCCACTAAAATGATTCAGCAACAATTCTGAAGAGAAAATCAAGCGCTGATTGCGTAATGACTTATGTCCATACAGTAAAGAACTGATCTTCCCTCTTCGATGCTAACGAAAATTGTATATTGATTACAGCCTGGATGTATACAATAAAGTTTGTGTACACATAGTTTTACAGAATTTTACCGAGAATTAATTTCTGTTATCAGTATGGAAAATAGCACCTCTAACTGTAAGTAATAGATGTGAAAAACCTGTTTAAGTAAAAGAACGTTACTTGTAACGTTGCTTAAAAACTCCACGTCTGATAAATTCTTGACTATTGTTCGTCGATGTGGGATCCTTCCCTCTCTGAATTAACAGCAGACATAGGAAACATTAAAAGAAGAGCTTTTCGATTCGTGACGGGTTTGTTCAGCCAGCGTGAGAGTGTGTGACGAAACTGCAGTGAGAGGCGTTTCAAGTGAGACGACATGCATTTTGAAGAGATGCACTCACAAAATTTCCGAGAGCGTACTTTGTGGAGGGGGTGAGGCGTGGGTGAGAGATTGGTACATTATGTACCCCTCGTCGAACAGAATACCGTGAGGTACACTATCTTTTCAAAAATACCCCGACACCTCTGTGTAATGCGGAATTGACCACTAGATGTCACGAGTGGCGGACCCGCCAATATGAAAGGGGGCGGGAAGTGTTGCGCTGTCAGTAAAAAAAGCTGTCAGAAGAGCTCTCGCTAACTGCGAACGTGGTCTAGTCAATGGATGTGACTTGAGCAACATATCCATCAGGGTCATTTCAATCCTTCTAAAGCTGCCCATGTTGACTATTCATCTACATCTACATCTAACGTGATTACTCTGCTCTTCACAATAAAGTGCCTGGCAGAAGGTTCAATGAACCACCTTCAAGCTGTCTCTCTACCGTTCCACTCTCGAAAGGCGCGCGGGAAAAGCAAGCACTCAAATTTTTCTGTGCGATCCCTGATTTCTCTTATTTTATCGTTATGATCACTTCTCCTTATGTAGCTAGGTGCCAACAGTATGTTTTCGCAATCGGAGAATAAAACTGGTGATTGAAATTTCATGAGAAGATGCCGTGGCAACGAAAAACGCCTTTGTTTTAATGATTGCCACTCCAATTCACGTATCATGTGTGTGGCATTACCTCCCCTATTTCGCGATAATACAAAACGAGCTGCCCTTCTTTGAACTTTTTCGATGTCATCCGTCAGTCCCACCTGATACGGATCCCACGTCGCACAGCAATACTCCAGAATAGGGCGGACAAGCGTGGTGTAAGCAGTCTCTTTAGTAGACCTGTTGCACATTCTAAGTGTTCTGCCAATGAATCGCAGTCTTTGGTTTGCTCTAGCCACAACATTATCTATGTGATCTTTCCAATTTAGGTTATTTGTAATTGTAATCTCTAAGTGTTTAGTTGAATTTAGAGCCTTCAGATTTGTCTGACTTATCGCGTAATCGAAATTTAGTGGATTTTTTTTAGTACTCATGTGAATAGCTTCACACTTTTCTTTACTCAGGGTCAATTGGCACTTTTCTCACCATACAGATATCTTACATCGTTTTGCAATTCGTTTTGGTCATCTGATGACTTTACAAGATGGTAAATGACAGCATCATCTGCAAACAAGCTAAAACGGATACTAATATTGTATCCTATATCGTTAATATAGATGAGGAACAATAGATGGCCTCTAACACTTCCTTTGGGAACGCCAGATATTTTTTCTGTTTTACTCGATGACTTTCCGTCTATTACTACGAACTGTGACCTTTCTGACCGGAAATCACGAATTCAGTCGCACAACTGAGGCGATATTCCATAGGCACGCAGTTTGGTTAGAAGACGGTTGTGAGGAACGGTGTCGAAAGCCTTCTGGAAATCTAAAAATATGGAATCAATTTGACATCCCCTGTCGATAGCACTCATTACTTCATGAGTATAAAGGGCTAGTGTCAATAAATCGTTTTCTTCGAGGAACTTCGTAATCAGAATGAGATTTTCACTCTGCAGCGGAGTGTGCGCTGATATGAAACTTCCTGGCAGATTAAAACTGTGTGCCGGACCGGGACACGAACTCGGGACCTTTGCCTTTCGCGGGCAAGTGCTTCATAATGTTCGAAAACAGTATATGTTCCATAACCCTACTACAAATCGACGTTAGTGATATGGGTCTGTAATTTAGCGAATTACTCCTACTTTCCTTTCTGGGAATTGGTGTGACTTGAGCAATTTTCCAGTCTTTAGGTACGGAAGTTTCTGTGAGCGAGAGGTTGTATATAATTGCTAAATATGGAGCTATTTTATCAGCATACTCTGAGATGAATCTGGCTGGTATACAATCTGAGCAGGTGGCCTTGCCTTTATTAAGTGATTTAAGCTGCTGTGCTACACCGAGGATATCTACTTCTGTTTCTCTTCTTGGCAGTTGTTCTTGATTGGAATTTAGGGCCGGCCGGAGTGGCCGTGCGGTTCTGGGCGCTACAGTGTGGAACCGAGCGACCGCTACGGTCGCAGGTTCGAATCCTGCCTCGGGCATGGATGTGTGTGATATCCTTAGGTTAGTTAGGTTTAATTATTTCTAAGTTCTAGGCGACTGATGACCTCAGAAGTTGAGTCGCATAGTGCTCCGAGCCATTTGGAATTTAGGAATATTTACTTCGTCATCTTTGCTGAAGGATTTTCGGAAAACCCTGTTTAATAATTCTGCTTTAGTAGCACTGTCGTCAGTGAGTTCAACGCTGTTATCGGGCAGTTGAGGTATTGACTGCGTCTTGCCACTGGTGTGCTTTATGTATGACCAGAATATCTTTGGGTTTTCTGTCAGATTCCGAGACAGAGTTTCGTTGTGGAAATTATTAAAAGCATGTCGCAATGAAAGTACACGCTATATTTCGAACTTCTGCTAACTAACAGTTAGCAGTATACCCTGAGGAAGGCGTCTTGCAATAGTCGCCGAAACATCGGAATGTTGTAGTTGACAATGCGGCCTCAAACCCAGAAGAATTTTATTGACTGTGACAACGGGCACGGAAGCATACGTTTACATTCAGACACCTCATAGAAAGTGTTCTCACCAGAGCTAAAGTCGTCATAAAGGCAAAGGTTGGAAACACCCCATGTTAATGTCCACTTATAGCTACCCCGAACATTTTTGATTAGTGTAGGTACAATAAAATGAGAACTTTCTGGAGTACAGTAAAACCGATGACTATAGCCGAGCAGGATGTTCCGCATCTGTGCCAGTACGATTGTAATTATGATGCTATACCCTCGGATGTGACGCTGCCAGTAAGTTACTGACTTGCTGACTAAAGGTGAGGCAAGGCGTAGTTTTTTCTACCACAAAAGCCACGGTTCATTCCTGTAGTTGAAGCACGACGGCTAACGACAACTGCGTATTTAGGTTACCTTCCATTCAGAAGGCTGTTGCACTCAGCGACTGTTATATTGACTTGTAAATAATAGATTTCAGCTATCAGTCGTCGTTTTTAAATTTTTTTGGCAGATCTAGATTTCAGCTAGAAACTAGCCATTCTCAATGCACTATCATTTTTGATCAATGCATGTAATGCCTGTTGGTCGGGCTTCATCCACAGTTCATTGAATGCTAACTGCGTATTTGATACCTGACTATCTTCTCGCATTTTTGCTGTTTTACTCTAACTGATACCTGCTCTCGTAATTTTCGCAGACTGATCAATGGCGTAGACCACAAGATTGTCGCGATAGCCGACTGCTGAGACGTTTCGGCAGACACGACGCAACCACAGCCAGAGCCGCGGTCTGACATACACACGTTGGCATTCCGCGGCTGTGTTTTATGCGCGACACATGTGGAAGGCTGCTGTTTGTAAATAAAACAAAAGCCAAAGGCGTCGTATGACGAGCGGCGCTGGAACGCGCTTTGGCAACAATCAAGCAAATCTCATCACAGTTAATTTTAAACTCATTTACGGAGACACGATGCTAGGTAAAATTTAACACGCGTGACTAGTCCCATAAAATACAAGTAAAATTTAAAGCGCTTACTGTTCGAAAAAAATAATCTAAAAATAGCTATATTTAAACCGCCTTAGAATCGTCCAGTTTCCTAACAGTGAGGGTTACAAAAATATAGACAGAATTCCAGATAAACAGGAACGAGCCCAAACAAAAAACTCAGTCACACGTGATGGAGGATCGCCTTGTTAGCACAAAATAATAACTTAATTATCGTCGTAGTCATCTTTTAAGGCAATGTAGTTTGATACACGTTTCTACAGAGTAGATTCTATTTGTGAATTAGGGTTTGATCTCTGCACCGGACTACGCTGATTATCTTCATAGACATGTATATACACTGAGGTGAAGAAAGTCGTGGAATACCTCAAAATGTCGTGTAGGACCTCCTTTGTTGCCAGTGTAGTGCAGCAACTCGACGTGACATAGACTCAACAAGTCGTTGGATGCCCCCAGCACGCTCTCATTATAGCCGTCCGTAACTGTTTTCGGTGCAGGGTTTTGTGTACGCACTGACATCTTGATTATGCCCCATAAATGTTCGATAGGATTCATGTCGCGTGATCTGGGTACCAAATCATTCGCTCGAATTGTCCAGAATCTTCTCTCAAACCAGTAGCGAACAATTGTCGCCCGGTGACATGATGCATTTTTGCCATTAAAAAATCTCATCGTTGCTAGGGAATGTGAAACTCATAAATAGCTGCAAATAGCCTCCAGATGGCCGAACGTAGCCATTTCAAGTCAACGATCGGTTCAGTTGTACCAGGAGACCTAGTCCAATCCACGTAAACACAGCCCACACTATTATGGAGCCATCACCGGCTTGGACAGAGCCTTGATGATAACTTGGGTCCGTGGCTTCGTGAGGTCAGCGCCACACTCATACCCCACCAACACCTCTTACCAACTGAAATCGGCATTCATGTGACGAGGGCACGGTTTTCCAGTCGTCTAAGGACAAACCGAAATGGTCACGAGCCCAGGAGAGGCTCCGCAATCGATGTCGCGTTGTTAGCAAAGACACTCGTGTCGGTCGCCTACCTCGGTAATCCATTAATGTCAGATTTCGCCGCACTGTCATAACGAATACCTAAGTCGTACGTCACAGATCTATTTCGGTGGTTATTTCACTCTGTGTTGCTTGTCTATTAGCATTAACAACACTACGCAAACGCCGCTGCTCTCGATCGTTAAGTGAAGGCCATCGTCCATTGCGTTGCCGTAGTGAGAGGTAATGCCTGAAATCTGGTATTGCTGGCACACCCTTGACACTGTGGAATTCGGAATACTGGATTCCCTACTATTTCAGAAATGGAATGTTCCATGCGTCTAGCTCCGACTACCATTCCCCGTTCAAAGTCTTTTAATTCTTGTGCGGCCGTAATCACGTTGGGAACCTTCTAATGGATCACCTGAATGCACTGCCCTTTTATACCTTCGTGCACGATACTACCGCCATCTGTATATGCGCATATCGCTATCCGATGACTTTTGTCGCCTCAGTGTACACTAACAGCAATGAAAAGTGTTCCATAACGATACCACTACCGAACGCAAACAAACTACACTATTGGCCATTAAAATTGTTACACCACGAAGATGACGTGCTACAGACGCGAAATTTAACCGACAGGAAGAAAATGCTGTGATATGCAAATGATTAGCTTTTCAGAGCATTCACACAAGATTGGCGCCGGTGGCGACACCTACAACGTGCTGACATGAGGAAAGTTTCCAACCGATTTCTTATAGACAAACAGCAGTTGACCGGCGTTGCCTCGTGAAACGTTATTGTGATGCCCCGTGTAAGGAGGAGAAATAGGTACCATCTCGTTTCCGACTGTGATAAGGGTCGGATTGTAGCCTATAGCGATTGCGGTTTATCGTATCGCGACATTGCTGCTCGTGTTGGTCGAGATCCAACCACTGTTAGCACAATATGGAATCGGTGGGTTAAGGAGGGTAATACGGAATGCCGTGCTGGATTCCAACGGCCTCGTATCACTACCAGTCGAGATGACAGGCATCTTATCCGCATGACTGTAACGGATCGTGCAGCCACGTGTCGATCCCTGGGTCAACAGATGGGGACGTCTGCAAGACAACAAACATCTGCACGGACAGTTTGACGACGTTTGCAGCAGCATGGACCATCAGCTCGGAGACCATGGCTGCGGTTACCCTTGACGCTGCATCACAGACAGGAGCATCTGCGATGGTGTACTCAACGAGGAACCTGGGTGCACGAATGGCAAAACGTCATTTTTTCGGATGAATCCAGGGTCTGTTTACAGCATCATGACGGTCGCATCCGTGTTTGGCGACATCGCGGTGGCGTGTCTTCTGTTACTGGGAATTTTCAGGTGGGGATCGCAGTACAACACGCCCAGAGAAAATCCACGTGCAGCCGGCCGCGGTGGTCTAGCGGTTCTGGCGCTGCAGTCCAGAACCGCGGGACTGCTACGGTCGCAGGTTCGAATCCTGCCTTGGGCATGGGTGTGTGTGATGTCCTTAGGTTAGTTAGGTTTAAGTAGTTCTAAGTTCTAGGGGACTTATGACCTAAGATGTTGAGTCCCATAGTGCTCAGAGCCATTTGAACCATTTTTGAAATCCACGTGCAGCTTATGAGTAGGAGTTTGAAAAAGATCCAATCATTGGCATGAGCAATATAACAGCATCTTAGTGACAGATCCTCACAGGCAGTTCGCTGTAGTGCGGTGACGGCAAAGCGAGTGGTGATGAGATGAACTCGGGACAGCCGAGAGGCAAGAAGAGTAAGCAGTAGGAAAGATCACACGGTTGCTCGATTGGTGTACACGAATAGACGAATGATAACAGCCGAAATCCAGGCAAGCGTTGCAGGCAAAGTGTCACTACGAACCCTGGAAGCTGGGCTGAGGTCTCGAATTGCTACTCGTCATTTACCGTGACACAATACCACAGGCAACAAAAACTTGGCCGGCTGCTGTGGCCGTGCGGTTCTAGGCGCTTCAATCTGGAACCGCGCGACCGCTACGGTCGCAGGTTCGAATCCTCCCTTGGGCATGGATGTGTATCATGTCCTTAGGATAGTTAGGTTTAAGTAGTTCTAAGGGACTGCTGACCTCAGATGTTAAGTGCCATAGTGCTCAGAGCCATTTGAACCATTTGAACAAAAACTTGCTTGGTGTGGAGCTACAGTCAGTGGAACATAGGAACGGTGTACAACGATAAATATCACATCTGTCTGCGGCAGTGAGATAAACAGTAACGTGTCTGCAGACTATCTGCTGAAAAGTCTCAGAAAGCAGCTACTCTCGAAACCCAAATTTGTCCAACTTCTGGAGTTATGATATGGGGAGCTCTCGGATATGACAACAGGACAGATATGATAATTTCAGTTAAAAAAGTTCAAAGTTTGCCTGTATGTGTCAAGAATTGTAAGCTCGTTTTTTATACCCTTCATGACCGAACTACCAAATAATATGTTCCAGCAGGATAATGCAAAACCCTACACTGCAGTTCCTACCACAAACGCATTGACGAATCTGCGGATCATTGATTGGCCTGTCATGTCCCCCGTCACCTACAGAACAAGTCTGGAAGTGTGGTGGAGAGACGTATACTTTCATATCAATCTCTAGCCACCAGTGTTGAACTGAAACAGGCACGACAAAAAATTTCTCAAGTTTCGGAAGCCATTTGTTTCCATACAACAAAGATCACCAGTCATAGGGAAGGCAACTGCTAGACAATTTTATTAGATGAATCCTCAGGGAGAGCGGTCCCGTGGGGGACGCATCTCAACTCATGCTGATAAAAGACATAATTTCGGAAGAGAACAAAAGTTTAGTCATTGAGTACTCGTTAGCTGATGAACATCTCCACAAAGTTCGATAAATATCGGAAAGGTGCTACAGGATATAATTTTCGTCAGTGTATGAGGAGGCCTAATGGATAAAGTCGGCCGGACGCCGTGGGCGAGCGGTTCTAGGCGCTTCAGTGCGGAACCGCGCTGCTGCTGCAGTCGCAGGTTCGAATCCTGCCTCGGGCATGGATGTGTGATGTCCTTAGGTTAGTTAGGTTTAAGTAGTTCTAAGTCTAGGGGACTGATGACCTCAGATGTTAAGTCCCATAGTGCTTAGAGCCATTTTTTGATAAAGGCGGAAGCTACGTTAGGGTCTCCGTGTATGATGCTGTTGCATATGAAGAAGTCGCAATGCTAAAGAAATGAACTGAATTTTATGAAGAGGATCGATGCTTGGTGAAGGGACTGGATATTGTTATTAAACATAAACAAATGTAACTTACTGCTCACAAATAGTCGGAAAGAATTCTTATAGTTTGATTATACGACTGCAGAACTATCACTAGAAACGGTAACATCCTTTAAATATTTGGGAATATACGTAGTCTGGAGTGATTTAAAATGGGCAGAGCACATAAAACAGATCAAAGGAAAAGAAATTCCAAGACTGAGTTTTATTTTAATAATCTTCAGGGAGTGTAGTCACCCATGAAAGAGATAGCTTACAAATCCCTCGTTGCTTGCCTATCTGGGAAACGTATCAGAGAGGATTGGTAGTGGGAATAGCGAAGATCCAAAAGACAGCAGCACGTTTCGTCACATGATCATTTGGTAAACGCGAAAGCGTCACGGGGATGCTCGTATTGTTTCCTCCCACGCGTATCTCCCGAAAATACCTTTGAGATAATATTTGAGAGATTTGACTTCATATGAAGGCTCACAAACGGTCGATCTGGTGAAGTGAGAGTGGTACGCGATGTACATCCGTCAGAAGATTTTTATTTATTACATGTTTCGGCACAGCTATATCCAGCAACTGCTTGCCGAAATTGTTTGCTTCCTCATCTTTCTTCTTCAGAATTTCTGCTGCGTCTCTTAACTGCCTCGTCACCTGCGGGACATTTCGCTCTAATCTTTTTTGTGAGATACCACAAAGAAGCTAAAAATACTGAAACAAGTACACTGCATACGTTGCAAATACATAGTAGTGTGTGGTTCACGTACTAGAACACAGAACCTTTATCGTCAATTACAAATAGAAAACACCCAGTTGAGTGGAACATTCACCAAACGATTCCCTTACAGACAGCCTTTTCCGCAGATCATTTAGACATTATTCACTGCGGTCGCAAAAGATAATTTGCAGAAATGAGGTTATCCCACATGAATAACGCTTCGTGGCTGTGGAGTTGAGGAAACTATGGAACACTTATACCAATGTAGAACATGTCTTACAAGATGAACCACTGATGGCCTGCCGTCTGCAAGCCCTGAAGTCATTATGATTGGCAAATACTGGGCTAAGGTTGCTTTGATCGTATTTGTCATTACCTCTTATGCTTAAAATTCTTTTAACGGAAACAATATAAACTATGATCTGTGGGCGGTAACATAGTCATCATTTTTTTCAAAATTAGAAATTATTTTAGAAGTGTTATATCTATGTATCTTAGGTGTTGTTTTATGTTTTGACTCAAATGAAATAAATTACTTGCGTTATTGTGCAACATGGGCTAACACTAACATTCAGTAGGTACCAACGTCATGGCTATGGTAAGCGGAGAAAGTTTCCCTTTGCATTTATGTAACTATTAATAACTGCACAAGGAGCATAGTATCACATCTAAAATTCATTATGTCATAATAATTTTTATGCATTGGGAAAGAATTTTTGCCAACGATTTTGTTTTACATGACGAGGTTCGTTTAAATTTCTGTTTTTCAGAACTTCATGTAAGAAATAAAAATCGCAGTCATATAAATTTTTACTGCCTGTGTTTGCTGTCAGAACGATTAAACTCCCCAGAAGCAGCCAAGTTTAAATATCGACTTTTGAATGAAGAGCTAGGCTGAAACAGACAGCCGGTCAAAGTACCCACTAAGTGAAACAGGAAGCTTTGTGTCCCATGGCCGGCTGTGTAAACACGACAGTGAAGCAGAACGCACGCCGTACAAACAGCCTGACGATGACTCAGTGGTCAAGGTGTCACAAACACGGCGGCCAGCTGCTGACTCTTGGAGACTACGTTTCAGGCGCCGCTGCTGCGTCGCCGCCTGCTCACAGCCGCAGGCGTACCACTACAAGCAAGGCAGGCGCAGGACCGCCAAACGCGAGCAGACACGCCACGCAGTCTCATACCACAACGAGAAAACACATCAAAGAAGGAGTTTTAGGAAACGACAATGTTGGTCTTTAAAATTGCAACACCACACAAGACAGCAAAAAACGAATTTTACTTACTGTGCGTAAACACCATAGTAGGAAGAATACATGATTACATTTGTAGCTGATTTGGGAATATGCATGGTGTGAACTTTAGTACACAGAGTTGCCGCCAGCAGCAGTAACGGTGGTTCTTACCTGGCTGGACGTCGAGTCGAAGAGAGCTTGGGTGATAGATACAATAATGGCCATTAAAATTGCTACACCAAGAAGAAATGCAGATGATAACCGGGTATTCATTGGACAAATATATTATACTAGAACTGACATGTGATTACAAAAAAAATGGCTCTGAGCAATATGGGACTTAACAGCTATGGTCATCAGTCCCCTAGAACTTAAAACTACTTAAACCTAACTAACCTAAGGACATCACACAACACCCATTCATCACGAGGCAGAGAAAATCCCCATGTGATTACATTTTCACGCAATTTGGGTGCATAGATCCTGAGAAATCAGTACCCAGAACAACCACCTCTAGCCGTAATAACGGCCTTGACACGCCTGGGCAGTAAGTGAAACAGAGCTTGGATGGCGTGTACAGGTACAGCTGCCCATGCAGCTTCAACACGATACCACAGTTCATCAAGAGTAGTGACTGGCGTATTGTGACGAACCAGTTGCTCGGACACCATTGACCAGACGTTTTCAATTGGTGAGAGATCTGGAGAATGTGCTGGCCAGGGCAGCAGTCCAACATTTTCTGTATCCAGAAAGACCCGTACAGGACCTGCAACATGCGGTCGTGCATTATCCTGCTGAAATGTAGGGTTTCGCAGCGATCGAATGAAGGGTAGAGCCACGGGCCGTAACGCATCTGAAATGTAACGTCCATTGTTCAAAGTGTCGTCAATGCGAACAAGAGGTGACCGAGACGTGTAACCGATGGCACCCCATACCATCACGCCTGGTGATACGCCAGTATGGCGATGACGAATACACGCTTCCAATGTGCGTTCGCCGCGATGTCGCCAAACACGGATGCGACCATCATGATGCTGTAAACAGAACCTGGATTCATCCGAAAGAATGACGTTTTGTCATTCGTGCAAGCAGGTTCCTCGTTGAGTACACAATCGCAGACGCTCCTGTCTGTGATGCAGCATCAAGGGTAACCGCAGCCACGGTCTCCGAGCTGATAGTCCATGCTGCTGCAAACGTCGTCGAACTGTTCGTGCGGATGTTTGTAGTCTTGCAAACGTCCCCATCTGTTGACTCAGGGATCGAGACGTGGCTGCACGATCCGTTACAGCCATGCGGATAAGATGCCTGTCATCTCGACTGCTAGTGATACGAGGCCGTTGGAATCCAGCACGGCGTTCCGTATTATCCTCCTGAACCCACGATACGATAAACCGCAATCGCGATAGGCTACAATCCGACCTTTATCAAAGTCGGAAACGTGATCGTACGCATTTCTCCTCCTTACACGAGGTATCACAACAACGTTTCACCAGGCAACGCCGGTCGACTGCTTTTTGTGTATCAGAAATCGGTTGGATACTTTCCTCATGTCAGCACGTTGTAGGTGTCGCTACCGGCGCTAACTTTGTGTGAATGCTCTGAAAAGTTAATCATTTGCATATCACAGCATTTTCTCCCTGTCGGTTACATTTCGCGTATGTAGCACGTCATCTTCGTGGTGTAGCAATTTTAATGGCTAGTAGTGTACACTCTTTGACATAAAACTTGACCGGCGGCCAGCCGCTTCAGAGGCTAAGTCCGCGCCGATCGCGACATGGGACAAAAAAACTGGCCAACTCGCTAATTCTCTAAGTCCGGTTATCTGCACAATCTGGCAACACTGTAGACTGCGGCACTTCCTGGAGGAAAACTTGTCCCATGATAGAGAAACTCTAGGCTGATTACGCCTGTGGTCTAGCGGTAGCGTGCGTTGTTTCTGTTCATAATGTCAGTGGATCGAGAGCAGCTGGCATAAAATATTTTTATAGCCTCTTCTGTCTGAATGCTGAAGACGTGAATGTAATGGTAGCGCAGATCCAATCTATTTCGCTTTGTGATACACCGATATCAAAATTTTATCCAGTAACGATTTTGCGGCAGATTTCCTGCAGACTGTCCTCCTCTGGACGCCGTATGCGGCAAAGCTCCGGGATCCATTTGCTGGCTACTGGCAGCGGCCGTGGCGACAGCAGCGGCGCTGCACTCCCCCGTTCTTTATCGAAAGCGCCTGCTACCGCTCATCGCTTTTGATGATTTAAAACGCTTTATTATTAAATGTTGCTCCACAGAAAATTTCTACAATTTTCATTCACGCTCAAAAGCAACGGAGACAGACGCCCTGATTAGTAGGCGGGTATTATATTACATTAATCGGCAAGAGCTGAGTATGGCCCGAAATTAATTTTATAGACTGGGACGAAATTAAACCACCTCACTACATTCGATGAATTTATAAATGCTTCATACCTCGTTTCTTTTCCTTTCAAACTCAATTATTTGTGCAACTTTTGGTCAATGTTTGGATGTTTTCGTCAAGCCAGAGTGAGCGTATTACAGTGTGTAAAGTGTATTACAGTTCTTGTTTCATTCCTTATGGTAAGTCTATGCGATAAACTGTGTGAATACTTCGCAATACATGCTCTGTAGCAGTGCAGGAACACTGCACATTTGGAGTTCCATGTATGGGTTCATGAAGTATTTATTGTTGATCGGAAGTGATAGTTAAGGTCATCAGATTTAAACCAGAAAAATTTGTCGTTTTGAAGGTTTCAGAGAACGGAAAGGAATTGATAACGCCGGTGTTAGAAAACTTCTACAGTTAAATGCTATTGCAAAAATTTAGAAGAAGGGAACTATATTAATGAACATGTGCACTTCATAAACAACCTTCTGACATGTTAGACCTATATGACGAACAAAGCTCAAATTTATATCGTTGACAGTCGGTTTGAATCTTTTCAGGGTCTATTTTACAGTGAAGCACCTTGGAATTTGCAAAGCAGAAATCCATGATATTAACTCAATTTACTAAGTCGAAATCGGACGAAGATTGATGTTTAAAGGCATTCTTCAGATTTCGCATAAGAAATTTTTACTAGCAGTTTGCAACTCCATTAATTAAAATGGAAAATAAAAGGTCGTAGTCAGCGGCTTCTACCGTGATTCGAACTGCTATGTCTTATAGTACAAGCACTGCATCGCACAAGGGAACCTCTGAGCTAACGACACACTGGCGGCCAGAGGCGGAATATAGTCACTGCGATGTTGCCTGAGCCTCAAAACGCAACCTTAAACACACGAACAGAGGAGGTGGAGATTACTGTTTTAACGTCCCGTCGACAACGATGTCATTAGAGACGGAGCACAAGCTCGGATTAGGGAAGGATGGGGAAGGAAATCGGCCGTGCTCTTCCTAAGGAACCATCCCGGCATTTGCCTGAAGCGATTTAGGGAAATCATTGAAAACCTAAATCAGGATGGCCGGGCGCGGGATTGCACCGTCGTCCTCCCGAATGCACACACAAACAGGTGTTACTTATGTGAAGAACGCCGTTCTTGGAGTCCAGAAATTAAATATACTTTCTAATTGTGTCATCTTGCAGTGGATTATATCGTACGAGTCTTCGATGTGGAAAACGAATGTCAAGTGAATTTAGCGAGGTAACGCCGACCTACACCCGGAAGTAAATGCACTATCAGAGTGTTGACAAATACTTGCTACGACGCTGCCATTTCTAGGCTCTCTGACGAGGCAGCTCTTCAGCGAAATGCTTGCCGTGATTCTCCGATACGGTTCTTCAGAGTGGAGACGCGCGCGCACGTTTGGTTTTTATGCGGCGTTCTCCCCTGATGGTTTCTGACGTCGCCTTGTGGGCTATGTATACATATGAGACATTCAATTATCATTAATCCAGAATCATACAAGTTTCAGCTTCCGGCGTGGAAGAAGGCTGTTGACGCCGACATTATATCATTTCAACGTAGGGAAAGCAAAACGGATCATTCAATGTTTCTCATTCAACATAAAGCATGTGAGATAATTTTCCGTAACGTTCATAATCATCTAAAAATACAAACGAAGTAAAAATACACCGGAAGCTTATTCGAATTGAATATAACGCTTTGCACCTCGATGTCGAATTTGTCCACTTGCAATCTTTTGCAGCATACACATAGAATGTCATGATTACCACGAGAATGAAGAAATATGTTGGTAAGGATGGAAGCAAGAAGAGACGCAGTCAACAAATATTCTATTCCTCATGGCATTCATTTCATTTGACACGTAAGAAGAGGTAAAGCGGGATTTTACTTTCGTTAACACGAAAGATATGCCGCACATATTGATAACGAGGAAGTCTGCGTCTTCATACGTTTCCTCCTTGAAATCTGTATGCTCTATTATATACTAAGTAGCCCGATCATTGTTTCAGTAATGTTACCCTCTTGTTTGACCCCCTAACGATGAACAGATTCCAAATGCATGTCTCCCTTCCTGGGCTGTTTTTTGTGTTTTATTGCTTGGAATTCCTGAAGCAGACCAGTGCCTTCCCTCCTCGTGGGTTAGGTCTCAAAACTAAACCGCTTTGTATCCAATAGCATAATTTATTCAGACAGCATCAGCATAAGACTATCAAACAAAGCCTTCCATTTATAGTTGCAGCACTCCAACCAGCACTGACCAAAGTGTAATCCACGGTCATGGTCCTAAATTACCAGCTGTCTGCTACTGTGGCAAAGTCCGTACTACACTTTCGATTCCGCAGCACCATTTTATCTGGTAACACTGTGTAGTTGCACAGTTGTGCTACCAGGTCTGTTCTCACACTGTCAACTTTATGTATCTCACTTCTCCTGTAGCGTAGATCACGAGGAGCCGAAGTAAATGAGTGTATTCTGCATGACGTAACATTCAGTATTCCCTTCTTTCATAGCCACTCTTCATGTGCATCGATACCAAATAGGAATGCGAAAACTCTTGCGAGTGACAGAATGACAATAACAAGCAAATAATGAATGATGTTTATTCCAACGCAGAATGAGAATGGCTTTAAATATAAAAATCTGTATCTATATCCATATCTATTGATCTTTGAGTTGGCACAATGCAAATATATTCTTAGCATTTAGTTACTGAATTTAGTTCTGGATGTTTGCAGAGAAAAGGAAAAGTCGGTACTTCTCGCTAGTGTAATATAATGTGAACCAGCAACTACCCTTTCCTTAGAACACGACTCAAGCAGGTCCTCAAGTAGGTAGCAAGGCACTGCTGCATTCTGTTCCCTGACATTGCTCTGATGACGGTTAATGCAGATAGTTCCGATTATGAAATACAAAACGTATTGCAGGTTAGTTCTAGGATAGTAACATTAAATTTGCGTTGTAGACGGCACATGAACGTGACGACTATCCATATTACTCATCAATATAAAAAGACAATATTTTGGGAATTTAGCAGGATTACTCAAAATGAATTCTGAAATTGGGTGACTGACTGCACAGGTGCTAAACGTCGTCAAGAGTATACGATGTCCTAATCGCATTAGGAATATGAAGATCGTCTTCGACAGCTCGCAACTTTCACATTGCTATCTCCACCCTACTCCAGACAGCCCTTGGTGGAGTTGCACTACGTTGCCGATGTTATGGAAGGCCTTCAAATCGACAACAGACCACATATTGAAAAATACAAGCGAATTCTCTTGCAGCGTAAGCTTATTGTAACTAATCTAAAAATTATTGGAGAGGAACATTGTCCTATTCAAAAAAAGTAAAATGTTACACACTGTTGACGTCAAACGGACATTATCTGTGTCCTGTCTTGTGTCCTACTCATCTATAATATCAAGTGTACTATGAAAATGATTATATATAATGGATGACAGGGTAATGCATTGATACCAGATGGTGGGGGCCGGCCGGTGTGGCCGTGCGGTTCTAGGCGCTTCAGTCTGGAACCGCGTGACCGCTACGGTCGCAGGTTCGAATCCTGCCTCGGGCATGGATGTGAGTGATGTCCTTAGGTTAGTTAGGTTTAAGTAGTTCTAAGTTCTAGGGGACTGATGACCTTAGAAGTTAAGTCCCATAGTGCTCAGAGCCATTTGAACCATTTGAACTATTTAACACAAAATGACATTAAAAATTAAAGTTATTCACGAGCAGCTAGTTGAGAATATGTATGAACATTAAATGACACGACGAACTGAAATAATATGACGAAGAGTTCAGCGCTCACTGGGAATAGAGCCCCACACATATCGTTGTTGACTACACACAAAGAGACGTCAGGTACCGAATTTTTATCCACCAGCTGCTCAGAATAGCATCTTAAACTTACAGTCATCTCGCAAATAGTTCTGTGTCTCACTGGGAGTTAAAAACGTCAGATATCGTTAGTGTTGACAACGAATGAAAATACATTAAAAATCAAAATTATTATCCACCAGCAGATAGGTGTTCTCATGATAGAGCTTGATAATACTTAATTAAATCTTTAGTGCCGGGCCAGGATTCGATCCCATTCACGCGTAATATGTGAAGGTGTTGAGGAATCTGCAGTTTTGAACAAACAACAAATTGTAGCCGAGCTGTATTGCCACGAAGGGATCAAATTGCGCGTTAAGGGCGGTATGAGTTGCATTCCCAGTTTAGAACCAATTTTATCGACATACAGAAGCTCAAATAAAAGATGGAATAAGTGTCCTGTGACCATACATAGCGTTTGTGTCGTCACTTGAAATAAATAACTAGTATAAGAAAGGTTACTGGTGATAGAGTTTCTACATGTCGCCACTCCAGACTTTATTGTGGTTCAACCTACCGTCTACTTGGTAAAGAAGGAATATCATCTTTAATGTGAATTTTCAGACCACGCAGCCATTATATCTCCTTCAATTGGTGTAGCCAGGAGAGAATGGAATCTGTCTCTCCCTATCTAAAATCATTGACGGAAGTGGGAATCGAACCCAGACCATAGGTATAACAACCTACCATCCGTCCAACAGACCACGAAATCCTTTTCTCTGCCAGTCATTTTTCTATCGTAACGCAGTTGCGCCACACTGGATGAGAATTCTGACACACAGGCTCCCTGTAGTAATTTGCAGCATTTTCAGTAAATTCATTTACTTGGTTGACCGAATCACCATGAACTAGCTGCCTCGGCTACCCAGTGCATACATTCGACTATTTTGTAATCACAGAAATAAAATCACGTAACTGCCACCTACACACAACTGCCAACAGTGTAGGATGCAGAAGTTTAAATAGGAAGTGTTCCTTTCCACTTGAGCTATTCTATTGCGCTATCTGTTACTAGAAAACGTAGTTCAGTCCAAAAGAAAAGCTGTAACTGTTTGTCTCTCAGAAGTCAAGACCTGGCCATATGCATAATCTCACAGTGCTGTGGAATCCAAAAGTTCTGGAGGAATAGTTGCCGAGCTCTGGAGCTGCTGTAGCTACGTGTCAGCTTGTAGCATAGATAAGATGTCGCGAGTGCGAATACATTCAGTGCTACATTTTTTAAAACGCAATTCTGCTCTCTGCTGAAGGTATCAATCTAATGGAACTTGGAACATAATTCCCTTCACTTCTCAACCCAAAGTAGTCGCATGTGGAAAAAGGGCTAACTACTGTGACATTTTGTTCTATTCAGGTTTAATAGACAGCAGGCAGCAGATGCATCTTGAAGATGTGCAGGGAGAGCGCATCGTGCCATAATATGTCAGAAAAGTATTTTCTACATTAGCCGTCGTGTGGTAGTGATATTTTATTCTTCTTCAAACTTTGTTTGACAGCTTTAACTCAGAACAAGTTTTCTACATGCATGTAATCAATAAACTGCATGTGCATTGTCAGACTGTCATAGGTAACATCAGAGAATTCGCATATATCGTTGATGATTAATTTCTCTCTCATGTTTACTATTGTTTTAACAACACTAAAGGAAACCTTACGAAAATTGTGCACTGTATTATAAGAAATGAAATAAAATGAACCATGATAACCTTACGACGAAAGTATCTGTACACAAGCATGCCTCTATCGACACGAATTAGTAAAATACTACTCACTTAGATTTTGATTGGGTCTGTGTTTAATTGGTATGCTGTGTCATACTCAAGAGGTATGCAAATGTGGCATTTCATAAATATAGTTACGTATTCCTAGAAACCCAAAATTCGCTTGGCAGCAGCGGAAAGAGGCCTTACCTGTTGTGCAGCATTGTAAGTTTTTCAACATTGCACTATGAGCTGAAAGCATTTTCTTGCGATTTCCTTATTGATGTTTGATCTGAGTGCTTGTAGCTCTTTCACAGAAGGGATAAAAACGTTACAGTCAGTGAGACTGGAACTGCGAACCGTAACAGACGCTTTTTCACAGGTCAGCACGTTGCCACAGAGCTGGCGAGGAGGTATGGGTCTTAGCTTCCTATTACGAGGGCAATAGTAACTAGAGCTCGGAAACCGCTATTTGAAGGTCGAGATTAGTTGCGGTTTCCACCTGCAACGACTTTCCTGGGCTGAAAACCGTAAATTTTCAATCTTTTGTTACCCTTCAAGCGATAATAACTCAGATTATTCAATGGAAATGACAGGTAAAATCAAGTGAACTTTGAGGCTTAATTCCGTGCACACCAGGAAGTAACTCGTCGATCACAGAGTTGCCAAACATACGTTGCCTTGTTGCCAAATCTCAGTTACAGTACCAGCAGGAAGAAGACGAACCGATGTGATCCTACAGCGGTCTGGGAAGTGACCATAGCTGGTGTCTCCAAGTCGCGGCTGCTACGGCCTGGAATACGTAATGCGTCTGATTCGCTTTCTGTAACTAGGTTTAGGGACTGGAGCGTAGTTACTAATAATACTCAGAACTGACTGCAAACTGAGCATCATAAATCAGTAACTCTCATTGTTGTTTTTATATTTCTTTCGTAAGTGTACTCAAAACTAAGAAAGTCATTCACAGGCGTTTTCGTGCCTCGCCGATAGTCGAGCACAACATACAAATAAAAATAAAAAAGAATGTGTGTGTGTGTGTGTGTGTGTTTGTGTGTGTGTGTGTGTGTGAGAGAGAGAGAGAGAGAGAGAGATAAATAAAAAGCAATGAGAGAGAGTGTAAAAAATTGTTGTAAAGAAATTGAATCATGGTATTTAAAGAAATCTTTCATTAAAATGACACGTTCCACATCATTACGAAATGTCGTATTCATGATCTATGGAACAAGAGTTAATCTAATGTAATCTAATCTAATCTAATCACATCATATTGATGATTAGCCATGAAGAGTCATGCATAACCGAAATTTTGGCCAATACCAGTAACCAAATCTAAACTTGAAGATAAAAGACGACAATTTTTGTAATAAACCGTGACTCCTATCAAGACCCTTTCGTCCCTGTTATCTAACCACGTAAGATGTCTGATATACCTCCATTCTGAAGTAACAAAGTGTGCATGCATTTAAAGATGAAGTGCATGATGTGAAGTTCTGTGACGGAGATACGAACCCAACATGTAATCCGATTGTTAACTAAGAAAAATCAAATGTTACGTATCGGTTTTTCTTACGAGCCGCTAGGTGTCTGAATCTAAAATAAGGATACAAACTTTTGTGCCTAAGCGACAATCGAACTGCACACCTACCGTGCATCCACGAATATAGCTTAAGTATCAGTTGCTTACTCATGAACAGTAAGATGTGTGCGTGTTTGACCAGAAATAACGACACCTGTTGCGATTGTTGGAAACACATGAACAGACATTGAAATTGCGCGTTAATTTTCACTAGCAGGTGGGTGTGCACTTGATAAAGCTAGAAATGAAATTATGAATATTTTTGTACTGGATCAGGTTTCAGACCCACATACTTACCTTTGGAGGAGACCTAGAGAAGATTGCAGTCTTGGGAAAAGGAACGAAATGACTGAACTATACTGTTCCGAGAGATTCAGATCCTCGAAAGAGGAGATACGAATTCGAATCACAGTCCAGCACCAAATTTTTAAACGTCTCTAGTTCAATCAAGTACAAGTAAAATAAGAGCCCTGTCCCTTTAAATGGCTATCGGTTCATCAAATAAAATAAAATTTCCTAATGTAAGTAAGCTTACTGGCGACTGTATTTCTGTTTACCATGACTTCCGCTGTGTCATTTCCCAACGTAAACCGGCTCTGCCCAGTTGGTAATGAAGGAACGTGATGTTTAATGCGGATTCTGGATTATAACGTCTTTCTCTTGAGGTTACCAGAGGTAAAATAAATCTGTTTGTGCCTCGTAAAAGTAAATGCCTGAACCCACGCATTGCACCTGTGATAGCTCGTTCCACCATACCATTGTGGCCACATTACCCAGCCCCAAGAGTGTGCTGTAACGGATGATGTGCTTAGCTTACAAAATTAGTCACGGTGGAAAAAATGCGAGTCTATTAAATGGTCAAGTAGAAGCAAGCTTCTGACGCAGAGATTATGCTATTCTCATGTCAGCAGGATGTAAAGACTCTTCTAGGCATCATAGGCTGGATGTGAAGCCATTTTGATTTTTCACAAATTCAGCAAATTTCTTAGTTCGAGAAAATCCACTGTGAAGTGTGAAGTTGCCGGATAATTCGATTATTACTGTTATTATTAATATCATTCTATTCATACCGCTGCTGTAACACAAGTGCTTGAACATCATTTAATGCCTTTTGGTCACTATAGATGTAGTTTCCCAAGAACAGGTTCTTTCCCTGTCTACGGAATCCTTTTAATGTTAATATCAAACACCAGCAATTACTCGTAGATTACTTTAAAACTAAAGTAATTGACGAAGACGTTACTTGGTAACTAAAACGCACTGCCTTTCTTCATTTACTTTCGCCTAGAAATGGCTATCGAGTACTGACAAACCAAAAGGCAAGAGATCTTACTGCCTTCCGATACACGTTGCTGTTAGTTCTTCCTCATGATTTGGGCGACATGACCTGTTTCAAGTTGTGTATGACAGACAGTGTTTTAGAAAATCCATTGTTTCCCTTTGAAATAAACAGAAGTATTTTAATTCTAAGCTGTCCAAGTACAAAATTTTCGCAATATTAGTTCAAATTTAATATTCGCTTCTATAATGTAGGAAAGTATTTCACAGTCGCAAAACTCGCATCCGAAACGTTGACCTTACACTTAGTCGCTGACCATACATTCTAGCTCAGAGTGACACCAGTTTAAATAACCTAATGTAGCGAAGACTGTTTGCCAGTGCTCTTTCTCACCGGAAAATACGCAATTCACTCATTTGGCTCCATAAGTACACTGTAACAGTAATGTCTGTGTGACATTTGTCAGTAAGCTTTTGCCTTCCAACCGGCAAAATACGGCAGAGTACCGCCGGTAAACAATTCACAAACCACGATTTAGTGCCAATAAGACGATTTCTTTAAACATTGTCGAAGCTGAGGGAATTTAGTTTCTGCTTAAATCGTCTTAAGCAGCAACGTTCACAGATATCTCAAATAGGAAAAAGCTGAATATCCAGGTACGAAGGTTGTAAAACAAACTTCCCACAGTTTGTGTCAGGTTGATCTTTTCGTCTGATAACACTGCTTAAGTATTTTGTCTAAGAGGTATCACAAGTAGTATCCCTGTAGCTGTGGGAATCATTGGTTGAAAACGAGTTTAACACCAATGGGTACAGTGCTGCTAAATTTTCACAATTATTATCAACCTAGGTCTGAGTTCATCCACAAACTGAGGCGTATTTATAATATTGGAGCTAGACTGTGTATCCTTGTCGTTCTTGAGTGGTCATTGGAAGGCGTTTACACACACGTATACAATACTATGAATACTTCGAACGCTATGGTTAAAGTTGCTCTCATAAACTACCTTTTTTTAAATTCTTCTGGCTCTTCAGCGTGCAATATGTGTTGTAGATACAGTCTCAGACCAAAAAATTGACCGCCGAGTCGTTCACGTAAGGTGGACAATACAGTCGTGCTCCTCTCAGAATTCTATATCTGGCAATATGCTCGATCTAGCAACATGTAGACTGCGGCACTTCCCAGAGGAAGTCTTGACTCCAGTCTTAGTACATTACTCTTGACTACGACCGTAGTCTTGAGGTAAAACGCGAGACCAGCTAATATGATATTGTAGATTCGCTTGAATTACACTCATAGCTTCAGCACCGAGAGGAAAGGGGCGATAAAAATTTTGTCGATATGTGCTTTCGGTCGCCAGACGTCTCGCGTTTTACCTGAAGACTACGGTCGTGTTCCAGCAGCGGTATGAATAAAATGATAGTAATAATAACAGTAATAATCGAATTATCCGGTAACTTCACACTTCACAGTGGATTTTCTCGAACTAAGAAATTTGCTGAATTTGTGAAAAATCAAAATGGCTTCACATCCAGCCTATGATGCCTAGAAGAGTCTTTACATCCTGCTGACATGAGAATAGCATAATCTCTGCGTCAGAAGCTTGCTTCTACTTGACCATTTAATAGACTCGCATTTTTTCCACCGTGACTAATTTTGTAAGCTAAGCACATCATCCGTTACAGCACACTCTTGGGGCTGGGTAATGTGGCCACAATGGTATGGTGGAACGAGCTATCACAGGTGCAATGCGTGGGTTCAGGCATTTACTTTTACGAGGCACAAACAGATTTATTTTACCTCTGGTAACCTCAAGAGAAAGACGTTATAATCCAGAATCCGCATTAAACATCACGTTCCTTCATTACCAACTGGGCAGAGCCGGTTTACGTTGGGAAATGACACAGCGGAAGTCATGGTAAACAGAAATACAGTCGCCAGTAAGCTTACTTACATTAGGAAATTTTATTTTATTTGATGAACCGATAGCCATTTAAAGGGACAGGGCTCTTATTTTACTTGTACTTGATTGAACTAGAGACGTTTAAAAATTTGGTGCTGGACTGTGATTCGAATTCGTATCTCCTCTTTCGAGGATCTGAATCTCTCGGAACAGTATAGTTCAGTCATTTCGTTCCTTTTCCCAAGACTGCAATCTTCTCTAGGTCTCCTCCAAAGGTAAGTATGTGGGTCTGAAACCTGATCCAGTACAAAAATATTCATAATTTCATTTCTAGCTTTATCAAGTGCACACCCACCTGCTAGTGAAAATTAACGCGCAATTTCAATGTCTGTTCATGTGTTTCCAACAATCGCAACAGGTGTCGTTATTTCTGGTCAAACACGCACACATCTTACTGTTCATGAGTAAGCAACTGATACTTAAGCTATATTCGTGGATGCACGGTAGGTGTGCAGTTCGATTGTCGCTTAGGCACAAAAGTTTGTATCCTTATTTTAGATTCAGACACCTAGCGGCTCGTAAGAAAAACCGATACGTAACATTTGATTTTTCTTAGTTAACAATCGGATTACATGTTGGGTTCGTATCTCCGTCACAGAACTTCACATCATGCACTTCATCTTTAAATGCATGCACACTTTGTTACTTCAGAATGGAGGTATATCAGACATCTTACGTGGTTAGATAACAGGGACGAAAGGGTCTTGATAGGAGTCACGGTTTATTACAAAAATTGTCGTCTTTTATCTTCAAGTTTAGATTTGGTTACTGGTATTGGCCAAAATTTCGGTTATGCATGACTCTTCATGGCTAATCATCAATATGATGTGATTAGATTAGATTAGATTACATTAGATTAACTCTTGTTCCATAGATCATGAATACGACATTTCATAATGATGTGGAACGTGTCATTTTAATGAAAGATTTCTTTAAATACCATGATTCAATTTCTTTACAACAATTTTTTACACTCTCTCTCATTGCTTTTTATTTATCTCTCTCTCTCTCTCTCTCTCTCTCACACACACACACACACAAACACACACACACACACACACATTCTTTTTTATTTTTATTTGTATGTTGTGCTCGACTATCGGCGAGGCACGAAAACGCCTGTGAATGACTTTCTTAGTTTTGAGTACACTTACGAAAGAAATATAAAAACAACAATGAGAGTTACTGATTTATGATGCTCAGTTTGCAGTCAGTTCTGAGTATTATTAGTAACTACGCTCCAGTCCCTAAACCTAGTTACAGAAAGCGAATCAGACGCATTACGTATTCCAGGCCGTAGCAGCCGCGACTTGGAGACACCAGCTATGGTCACTTCCCAGACCGCTGTAGGATCACATCGGTTCGTCTTCTTCCTGCTGGTACTGTAACTGAGATTTGGCAACAAGGCAACGTATGTTTGGCAACTCTGTGATCGACGAGTTACTTCCTGGTGTGCACGGAATTAAGCCTCAAAGTTCACTTGATTTTACCTGTCATTTCCATTGAATAATCTGAGTTATTATCGCTTGAAGGGTAACAAAAGATTGAAAATTTACGGTTTTCAGCCCAGGAAAGTCGTTGCAGGTGGAAACCGCAACTAATCTCGACCTTCAAATAGCGGTTTCCGAGCTCTAGTTACTATTGCCCTCGTAATAGGAAGCTAAGACCCATACCTCCTCGCCAGCTCTGTGGCAACGTGCTGACCTGTGAAAAAGCGTCTGTTACGGTTCGCAGTTCCAGTCTCACTGACTGTAACGTTTTTATCCCTTCTGTGAAAGAGCTACAAGCACTCAGATCAAACATCAATAAGGAAATCGCAAGAAAATGCTTTCAGCTCATAGTGCAATGTTGAAAAACTTACAATGCTGCACAACAGGTAAGGCCTCTTTCCGCTGCTGCCAAGCGAATTTTGGGTTTCTAGGAATACGTAACTATATTTATGAAATGCCACATTTGCATACCTCTTGAGTATGACACAGCATACCAATTAAACACAGACCCAATCAAAATCTAAGTGAGTAGTATTTTACTAATTCGTGTCGATAGAGGCATGCTTGTGTACAGATACTTTCGTCGTAAGGTTATCATGGTTCATTTTATTTCATTTCTTATAATACAGTGCACAATTTTCGTAAGGTTTCCTTTAGTGTTGTTAAAACAATAGTAAACATGAGAGAGAAATTAATCATCAACGATATATGCGAATTCTCTGATGTTACCTATGACAGTCTGACAATGCACATGCAGTTTATTGATTACATGCATGTAGAAAACTTGTTCTGAGTTAAAGCTGTCAAACAAAGTTTGAAGAAGAATAAAATATCACTACCACACGACGGCTAATGTAGAAAATACTTTTCTGACATATTATGGCACGATGCGCTCTCCCTGCACATCTTCAAGATGCATCTGCTGCCTGCTGTCTATTAAACCTGAATAGAACAAAATGTCACAGTAGTTAGCCCTTTTTCCACATGCGACTACTTTGGGTTGAGAAGTGAAGGGAATTATGTTCCAAGTTCCATTAGATTGATACCTTCAGCAGAGAGCAGAATTGCGTTTTAAAAAATGTAGCACTGAATGTATTCGCACTCGCGACATCTTATCTATGCTACAAGCTGACACGTAGCTACAGCAGCTCCAGAGCTCGGCAACTGTTCCTCCAGAACTTTTGGATTCCACAGCACTGTGAGATTATGCATATGGCCAGGTCTTGACTTCTGAGAGACAAACAGTTACAGCTTTTCTTTTGGACTGAACGACGTTTTCTAGTAACAGATAGCGCAATAGAATAGCTCAAGTGGAAAGGAACACTTCCTATTTAAACTTCTGCATCCTACACTGTTGGCAGTTGTGTGTAGGTGGCAGTTACGTGATTTTATTTCTGTGATTACAAAATAGTCGAATGTATGCACTGGGTAGCCGAGGCAGCTAGTTCATGGTGATTCGGTCAACCAAGTAAATGAATTTACTGAAAATGCTGCAAATTACTACAGGGAGCCTGTGTGTCAGAATTCTCATCCAGTGTGGCGCAACTGCGTTACGATAGAAAAATGACTGGCAGAGAAAAGGATTTCGTGGTCTGTTGGACGGATGGTAGGTTGTTATACCTATGGTCTGGGTTCGATTCCCACTTCCGTCAATGATTTTAGATAGGGAGAGACAGATTCCATTCTCTCCTGGCTACACCAATTGAAGGAGATATAATGGCTGCGTGGTCTGAAAATTCACATTAAAGATGATATTCCTTCTTTACCAAGTAGACGGTAGGTTGAACCACAATAAAGTCTGGAGTGGCGACATGTAGAAACTCTATCACCAGTAGCCTTTCTTATACTAGTTATTTATTTCAAGTGACGACACAAACGCTATGTATGGTCACAGGACACTTATTCCATCTTTTATTTGAGCTTCTGTATGTCGATAAAATTGGTTCTAAACTGGGAATGCAACTCATACCGCCCTTAACGCGCAATTTGATCCCTTCGTGGCAATACAGCTCGGCTACAATTTGTTGTTTGTTCAAAACTGCAGATTCCTCAACACCTTCACATATTACGCGTGAATGGGATCGAATCCTGGCCCGGCACTAAAGATTTAATTATGTATTATCAAGCTCTATCATGAGAACACCTATCTGCTGGTGGATAATAATTTTGATTTTTAATGTATTTTCATTCGTTGTCAACACTAACGATATCTGACGTTTTTAACTCCCAGTGAGACACAGAACTATTTGCGAGATGACTGTAAGTTTAAGATGCTATTCTGAGCAGCTGGTGGATAAAAATTCGGTACCTGACGTCTCTTTGTGTGTAGTCAACAACGATATGTGTGGGGCTCTATTCCCAGTGAGCGCTGAACTCTTCGTCATATTATTTCAGTTCGTCGTGTCATTTAATGTTCATACATATTCTCAACTAGCTGCTCGTGAATAACTTTAATTTTTAATGTCATTTTGTGTTAAATAGTTCAAATGGTTCAAATGGCTCTGAGCACTATGGGACTTAACTTCTAAGGTCATCAGTCCCCTAGAACTTAGAACTACTTAAACCTAACTAACCTAAGGACATCACTCACATCCATGCCCGAGGCAGGATTCGAACCTGCGACCGTAGCGGTCACGCGGTTCCAGACTGAAGCACCTAGAACCGCACGGCCACACCGGCCGGCCCCCACCATCTGGTATCAATGCATTACCCTATCATCCATTATATATAATCATTTTCATAGTACACTTGATATTATAGATGAGTAGGACACAAGACAGGACACAGATAATGTCCGTTTGACGTCAACAGTGTGTAACATTTTACTTTTTTTGAATAGGACAATGTTCCTCTCCAATAATTTTTAGATTAGTTACAATAAGCTTACGCTGCAAGAGAATTCGCTTGTATTTTTCAATATGTGGTCTGTTGTCGATTTGAAGGCCTTCCATAACATCGGCAACGTAGTGCAACTCCACCAAGGGCTGTCTGGAGTAGGGTGGAGATAGCAATGTGAAAGTTGCGAGCTGTCGAAGACGATCTTCATATTCCTAATGCGATTAGGACATCGTATACTCTTGACGACGTTTAGCACCTGTGCAGTCAGTCACCCAATTTCAGAATTCATTTTGAGTAATCCTGCTAAATTCCCAAAATATTGTCTTTTTATATTGATGAGTAATATGGATAGTCGTCACGTTCATGTGCCGTCTACAACGCAAATTTAATGTTACTATCCTAGAACTAACCTGCAATACGTTTTGTATTTCATAATCGGAACTATCTGCATTAACCGTCATCAGAGCAATGTCAGGGAACAGAATGCAGCAGTGCCTTGCTACCTACTTGAGGACCTGCTTGAGTCGTGTTCTAAGGAAAGGGTAGTTGCTGGTTCACATTATATTACACTAGCGAGAAGTACCGACTTTTCCTTTTCTCTGCAAACATCCAGAACTAAATTCAGTAACTAAATGCTAAGAATATATTTGCATTGTGCCAACTCAAAGATCAATAGATATGGATATAGATACAGATTTTTATATTTAAAGCCATTCTCATTCTGCGTTGGAATAAACATCATTCATTATTTGCTTGTTATTGTCATTCTGTCACTCGCAAGAGTTTTCGCATTCCTATTTGGTATCGATGCACATGAAGAGTGGCTATGAAAGAAGGGAATACTGAATGTTACGTCATGCAGAATACACTCATTTACTTCGGCTCCTCGTGATCTACGCTACAGGAGAAGTGAGATACATAAAGTTGACAGTGTGAGAACAGACCTGGTAGCACAACTGTGCAACTACACAGTGTTACCAGATAAAATGGTGCTGCGGAATCGAAAGTGTAGTACGGACTTTGCCACAGTAGCAGACAGCTGGTAATTTAGGACCATGACCGTGGATTACACTTTGGTCAGTGCTGGTTGGAGTGCTGCAACTGTAAATGGAAGGCTTTGTTTGATAGTCTTATGCTGATGCTGTCTGAATAAAATATGCTATTGGATACAAAGCGGTTTAGTTTTGAGACCTAACCCACGAGGAGGGAAGGCACTGGTCTGCTTCAGGAATTCCAAGCAATAAAACACAAAAAACAACCCAGGAAGGGAGACATGCATTTGGAATCTGTTCATCGTTAGGGGGTCAAACAAGAGGGTAACATTACTGAAACAATGATCGGGCTACTTAGTATATAATAGAGCATACAGATTTCAAGGAGGAAACGTATGAAGACGCAGACTTCCTTGTTATCAATATGTGCGGCATATCTTTCGTGTTAACGAAAGTAAATTCCCGCTTTACCTCTTCTTACGTGTCAAATGAAATGAATGCCATGTGGAATAGAATATTTGTTGACTGCGTCTCTTCTTGCTTCCATCCTTACCAACATATTTCTTCATTCTCGTGGTAATCATGATATTCTATGTGTATGCTGCAAAAGATTGCAAGTGGACAAATTCGACATCGAGGTGCAAAGCGTTATATTCAATTCGAATAAGCTTCCGGTGTATTTTTACTTCGTTTGTATTTTTAGATGATTATGAACGTTACGGAAAATTATCTCACATGCTTTATGTTGAATGAGAAACATTGAATGATCCGTTTTGCTTTCCCTACGTTGAAATGATATAATGTCGGCGTCAACAGCCTTCTTCCACGCCGGAAGCTGAAACTTGTATGATTCTGGATTAATGATAATTGAATGTCTCATATGTATACATAGCCCACAAGGCGACGTCAGAAACCATCAGGGGAGAACGCCGCATAAAAACCAAACGTGCGCGCGCGTCTCCACTCTGAAGAACCGTATCGGAGAATCACGGCAAGCATTTCGCTGAAGAGCTGCCTCGTCAGAGAGCCTAGAAATGGCAGCGTCGTAGCAAGTATTTGTCAACACTCTGATAGTGCATTTACTTCCGGGTGTAGGTCGGCGTTACCTCGCTAAATTCACTTGACATTCGTTTTCCACATCGAAGACTCGTACGATATAATCCACTGCAAGATGACACAATTAGAAAGTATATTTAATTTCTGGACTCCAAGAACGGCGTTCATCACATAAGTAACACCTGTTTGTGTGTGCATTCGGGAGGACGACGGTGCAATCCCGCGCCCGGCCATCCTGATTTAGGTTTTCAATGATTTCCCTAAATCGCTTCAGGCAAATGCCGGGATGGTTCCTTAGGAAGAGCACGGCCGATTTCCTTCCCCATCCTTCCCTAATCCGAGCTTGTGCTCCGTCTCTAATGACATCGTTGTCGACGGGACGTTAAAACAGTAATCTCCACCTCCTCTGTTCGTGTGTTTAAGGTTGCGTTTTGAGGCTCAGGCAACATCGCAGTGACTATATTCCGCCTCTGGCCGCCAGTGTGTCGTTAGCTCAGAGGTTCCCTTGTGCGATGCAGTGCTTGTACTATAAGACATAGCAGTTCGAATCACGGTAGAAGCCGCTGACTACGACCTTTTATTTTCCATTTTAATTAATGGAGTTGCAAACTGCTAGTAAAAATTTCTTATGCGAAATCTGAAGAATGCCTTTAAACATCAATCTTCGTCCGATTTCGACTTAGTAAATTGAGTTAATATCATGGATTTCTGCTTTGCAAATTCCAAGGTGCTTCACTGTAAAATAGACCCTGAAAAGATTCAAACCGACTGTCAACGATATAAATTTGAGCTTTGTTCGTCATATAGGTCTAACATGTCAGAAGGTTGTTTATGAAGTGCACATGTTCATTAATATAGTTCCCTTCTTCTAAATTTTTGCAATAGCATTTAACTGTAGAAGTTTTCTAACACCGGCGTTATCAATTCCTTTCCGTTCTCTGAAACCTTCAAAACGACAAATTTTTCTGGTTTAAATCTGATGACCTTAACTATCACTTCCGATCAACAATAAATACTTCATGAACCCATACATGGAACTCCAAATGTGCAGTGTTCCTGCACTGCTACAGAGCATGTATTGCGAAGTATTCACACAGTTTATCGCATAGACTTACCATAAGGAATGAAACAAGAACTGTAATACACTTTACACACTGTAATACGCTCACTCTGGCTTGACGAAAACATCCAAACATTGACCAAAAGTTGCACAAATAATTGAGTTTGAAAGGAAAAGAAACGAGGTATGAAGCATTTATAAATTCATCGAATGTAGTGAGGTGGTTTAATTTCGTCCCAGTCTATAAAATTAATTTCGGGCCATACTCAGCTCTTGCCGATTAATGTAATATAATACCCGCCTACTAATCAGGGACCGAGCGAGGTGGCGCAGTGGTTAGACACTGGACTCGCATTCGGGAGGACGACGGTTCAATCCCGCGTCCGGCCATCCTGATTTAGGTTTTCCGTGATTTCCCTAAATCGCTCCAGGCAAATGCCGGGATGGTTCCTTTCAAAGGGCGCGGCCGACTTCCTTCCCCATACTTCCCTAATCCGATGAGACCGATGACCTCGCTGTCTGGTCTCCTTCCCCAAACCAACCAACCAACCAACCAACTAATCAGGGCGTCTGTCTCCGTTGCTTTTGAGCGTGAATGAAAATTGTAGAAATTTTCTGTGGAGCAACATTTAATAATAAAGCGTTTTAAATCATCAAAAGCGATGAGCGGTAGCAGGCGCTTTCGATAAAGAACGGGGGAGTGCAGCGCCGCTGCTGTCGCCACGGCCGCTGCCAGTAGCCAGCAAATGGATCCCGGAGCTTTGCCGCATACGGCGTCCAGAGGAGGACAGTCTGCAGGAAATCTGCCGCAAAATCGTTACTGGATAAAATTTTGATATCGGTGTATCACAAAGCGAAATAGATTGAATCTGCGCTACCATTACATTCACGTCTTCAGCATTCAGACAGAAGAGGCTATAAAAATATTTTATGCCAGCTGCTCTCGATCCACTGACATTATGAACAGAAACAACGCACGCTACCGCTAGACCACAGGCGTAATCAGCCTAGAGTTTCTCTATCATGGGACAAGTTTTCCTCCAGGAAGTGCCGCAGTCTACAGTGTTGCCAGATTGTGCAGATAACCGGACTTAGAGAATTAGCGAGTTGGCCAGTTTTTTTGTCCCATGTCGCTATCGGCGCGGACTTAGCCTCTGAAGCGGCCGGCCGCCGGTCAAGTTTTATGTCAAAGAGTGTACCTATACGTCATTGCACGCTGCTTAAACTCTGTGCGAAAGAAAGCACGGATCATTTTAATTTTCAAGACGGATAATAGGACACATGCACACAATTACAGGCCTATATCGTTGTCATCAATCAGTTATGCAGGGGGAGCAAATAAAAGTGGCCCAGAGAACAGAGTTTCAGGGTACAAGGAAATACAGTACTACCTACCCTCACTTTAGCTCATTTTGAAAGTGACCGTCATTCATCTCTTGACACTTTAGGGCCTGGCCAGAAAGTTGCTGAAGGTAGATTGAAGCTGGACTGCTGGAATTGCTGCAGTCTCATCCGAAACGTTTTGCTGCAGTTCTTGAAGACTATGAGGGTTGCTGCGATAGAACTGAAGGCTCCCCTTACAGAGTAATCGCACACTGACCGACTGGGAGACCTGGATGGCCAGATAGAGCCGCAACAAGACTCATCTTTGCTAACAACTCAGGCGTGAAGTTTGTGTAAATGGGGTGCAAGGATCGACCGGCTGTACTTATATGGACAGTTGCTCCATCCTGTTTGAAGTAAACGTAGGGCTTTTGCTCCTCCGTTAATGCTGCCACAAATTGTAACTCTTCAGGCTTTCCCGGCGATCTAATGACATCTTGGGTTGTCGGGTGTTCTGCCGGATATCAGCGTCGTACTTGCACGATATTTCGGTCACGTAGCTCGTAACCTTCATCAGGTGCGACCTGAGACTGCTCCTCGAGTGGACCTGGTCCAGTATTTATGCCTATGGCCTTCCCCCTCCACCAACGGCTGCAGGCGCTTCCTCTGTGGTCCGCGCCCATTCCCTGCGACCTGCTGGAGCGTTGCTGCTCCGTTTTCCGTCCGCTGCGGTTCTAGGTGTTCCCTCTGCGATCCGCGCCCACCAACCCCGCTCCTGGGGGTTTCATCTACGGTCTGGGGTACCAAGCGTTCCCCCTGCGGTCCGCGCCAGCTCACCACGACCTGTTGGAGCGTTGCCGCTCCGTTTTTCGTCCACTGCGGCTCTGGATGTTCCCTCTGCGGTCCGCGCCCACCAGTCCCACTTCTGGGTGTTCCATCTTCGGTCTGGTGCTCCTGGCAGTCCGTCAGGGGCTCGTTTTCCATCTCCATGTCTCTGGTTCTTCTGTTTGTGCAGTGTTGCAGCTGGCTCCGTTGCTCCTTTAACAATTCCAGAGCCGGATCCCAGGCTCTGCTTAGCTGGTACCCTGTGTCACGGTTCATAAGATCGTCAGCCATTTTAATTTCTATCGATTCTCTTATAACACTGTCCCAAAATCTGGGTGTTTGTGCTAGAATCCTGGTATCCTCATACTTCATGGCATGATCTAGTTCTAGACAGTGTTCAGCAATGGCTGACTTAGTCACCTGTCTTAATCTAGTGTGCCTCTGATGTTCTTTGCACCTGATCTCCACAGTTCTTGTCGTCTGGCCAATGTAGGACCTGCCACATTGACAAGGTATATTGTAAATCCCTGGTTTTCGTAACCCCAGGTCGTCTTTGCCACTCCCCAGAAGTCCCCCAATCTTGTTGGATGGACAGAAAACACACTTGATATTGTGTTTACGGAGGATCCTACTGATTCTGGCAGAAATGGAGCCAGCATAGGGCAGATATGCCACCTTCTTTGTTTCATCTTGGTCTTCTTCAGGAACCTGTGGTATGGTGGCTGGTTGGAGTGCCCTCTCAATTTGTCTGTCCGTGTATCCATTCTTGGAGAAAACTGTTTTGAGACGTTCTATCTCTATAGGTAGATTCTCTTGGTCTGACAGGGCATGTGCTCTGTGGACCAAAGTCGTCAGAACCCCATTCTTCTGTGCAGGGTGGTGACAGCTGCTGGCCTGCAGATATAAATCAGTGTGTGTTGGTTTTCGGTACACACTGTGGCCAATTGATCCATCTGCTTTCCTCTGGACTAGTACATCCAGAAATGGCAGCTGGTCATTCTTCTCCAGTTCCATGGTGAACTTGATATTAGGGTGGCGTGAGTTAAGATGTTCAAGAAACTCATTGAGCCTGTCCATCCCATGTGTCCAGATCACGAAGGTGTCATCCACATACCTAAAGAAGCATGTGGGTTTAAATGTGGCTGTCTCCAATGCCCTCTCCTCAAAACTCTCCATAAACATGTTGGCAACCACAGGGGACAGTGGGCTGCCCATAGCTACACCTGTTTCAAAAAGTCCGAGCCACTTTTATTTGCCCCACCTGTAGAATCATGGAATATGGTTTATGCTATTGTGTTCTGACGTTCTTGGAGAGCAAAAACCAACTCTATAAACATCAACATGGAATCCGCGAATGGAGATCCTGCGAAACTCTGTTCCTCCGTGAGATCCACAGCGCTGTAGCCATCAGCGCTCCGGTTGACGTCATGTCCCTATACTTCTGGAAGGCATATGACACCGTTCCGCACTGCCTTCCGTGAAAAAAACATGAGCTTACCGAGTACCGGACCAGATATGCGTCTGAATTCAATACTTCTTTGCAGACAAAACTCAACAGGCCACTCTTAGTGGAAGAAAAGCGACAGACGTAAAGGTACATCTACGTCCACATGCCTAGTCAGGCCTGGCAGAGGTTTCATCGAACCACCTTCACATTAATTCTCTATAATTTCACTGTCGCGGTTGACCCTGAACTAAATAAATGTAACATACGGCGCATACATAGGAAAAGAAATCCACTACTGTACAGCTACACCATTGATGACAAACTGCCGGAAACGGTAACCACTGTAAAATATCTAGCAGTAACTATACTGAATACTATTAAGTGGAATGACCACATAAAACCAATAGCAAAAAAAGCAGATGACAGACTAGGATTCATAAGAAGAATCTTAGGGAAATGTTACTCATCCACGAAGGAAGCGGCTTACAATACGTTTGTTTGACAGATTCTTGAGAATAGCTCATCACCCAGAGTTCCTCGCACGGTGAAACTAGTACACAGGCAAAGAGAAACCAACGAAAGCAGTTTTCGTCACGGAGTCATTTAGTAGGCGTGAGACGTTACAAACTCCAGGGCAGACGGGACAAGGGAGGCGTTGAGCATCACAGACTGATTTACTGTTGGCGAAATTCCGTGAGAGTACGTTCCGAGAACGTATTACCTCCTCACTCATACATCTCGCGAAATGATCATAACGAGAAAATTCGACATTTTAGAGGTAATAACCACCGCAAAAATCTAGGAGTAACTGTACTGAGCAGGTTCACTGACAATCATCATTCTTCCCACGCCCCATTCGCGAATGAATCAGGGAAGGGGCGGGGGTGGGGGGTGGGGGTGGTGGTGGAGGGAGGAAATCAGATAGTGGTACAAGAAGAACCCTCTGCCACACACCTTAGGATAGCTTGCAGAGTACTGATGTAGATGTGTGCTAAGACTCTCACGAGTGGTGGAGTGCCAGTCTCGCGGTCAACTTATAACCAGATGTTTCTAATGGGTTAGACATGTGGAGAAAGTGTTGGTCAGAGCAAGAGTCTAACACCCTCTGCAGCGAGGTACGACCGGACAGCACGGCCAACAAGCGTTCTTCCGTTTATCTTGTTGAAATATGTCATTACAGGGACGTCGAAGATAGGGCACAGCCATCGGCTTCATCACATCAGAAATGTAATGCCTGTTGTACGAAATACCGGCTATGCGAAATAGAGACGATCGTGCTGTGTACCCGATGAAATCCTACGGCATCTCGACAGCTGCTGGCCCCGTATGACTATGATGCAAGCAATCTGGCAAATTCGCACTCCGCTGCAGTTGCACACACAGGTACGTTTCATATTGATTTACACTTCATTTTTTTTTTACACCTGCTAACAATCATTATGCATTGGTAGATATATCTCCTTTCTCAACATTGGCGACTTCTGTAGGCCCTCATCGAGCCTCATTGAGCCTCTGACACCCACTACAGGACAGCTGCTCTCAGTTCTTGAACGTCTGCGAAATGATGTCCTCGCAGAAGTTTCTTTATAGTCCCGAATAGGTGGTAATCGGAAGGGGCCAAGTCAGGAGCATCCGGTGGACATGGCAGTACCTGGAACTCCATGTCAACGATGGCGGCTGTGGTTGCCCAGCTCGTACGGGAGCGAGCGTTGTCGCTTAAGAACACCCCCTTCGCCGATTTTCCTGGTCGTTTCTTTTGAATCGCTCGGTGTAACCTCTGGAGAGTCTCCACAAACGCCGTGCTGTTAATGTTGGTCTCTGGTTCCAGCCAGTCAATGAGGCTTCCATCTTTGCCTCGAAGACGGGCCATCCGTTTTCCCTTTGAAAACGCTGCATTGATTGGGCATTTGTCTTCCGCTAATGGTCGTGGAGCCACGTCTCGTCACCAGTCACGAGTTTGGACATGGAACCTTCTTGATCCTGGCTGTGGGGTTGAAAGAGATCACTGCACACATCCCTTGTGTTGTTACGCTAGTGCTGCATTCAGGGTTTGGGAGCCCATCTGCAGACACATTCCAAAACCGAGATGTTCGTACACTATGCGGTGCAGAGTATATCTGGGAAGATCTTCAGTTCTGTGAACACAATGTATCTATTCTCCTGAATATGTGGTTCCACTGTTGAGATGTTGGCTGGTGTTACCACAGTTACTCGCCTACCACAGCTGGTACCTTTCTTCGTTGAAGTGCGGACACTTTTCCAGCCATCCGCCAGTTGTAGACGAGTTTTCGTGACTGTGTATACTCTCCTCACGCTGCCATGAATCGCCTGTGAGTATCCGCAGCTTGCACATCCTCCTGCCACAGAAACCACGTCGTCCAGCGCTGTCCTTGACGATGGCACTCGACGTTGTTCGCCCACGTAATGACAGTAGCTGGAAAATAGGCTGTACTGTGCAGGGATTACACTTCTGGCGACAGTTCTGCCATCTATGGTTAGAACAAAGTACTACATACTTGCGACTGTTCAAATGGTTCTGAGCACTAGGGGACTTAACATCTGAGGTCATCAGTCCCCTATAACTTAGAACTACTTAAACCTGACTGACCTAAGGACATCACACACATCCATGCCCGAGGCAGGATTCGAACCTGCGACCGTAGCGGTCGCGCGGTTCCAGACTGAAGCGCCTTGAACCGCTTGGCCACTCCGGCCGGCCTTGCGACTGTAATGATGCGTCACGTGGCGCACTATGCATGATGGGAATAAATAAAGTGTACGCAGAACCGTGACTCGTCTACAGAGACGCCGTGGTTCCACTCCTGCTTCCAATGTTGTTGGGCGCACAGCTGTCGGCGAGCATCCCTCTGCTACCGCGTCAAGGGAAGCCGCAAAGGTCACCGTGCTGATAGTTTGCGGTGTTCATACGTCGTCGTACTGTTCATCTGGATACTTATTTCGCAGCAAACAAGCACAAATCCTGACTCAAGGTACAGAACACGGTCCTGATTGATCGAGCGAATATGAGTTTACCCTCCGAGGTACTAATAGCTTGGTGCCGTTGAGATCCTGCACGGCGTTTAATATGGCTCTCCCTAACTCATCGATTTCATATTCCCGGCTATCACCAAATTATAAACCGACACATACTGGTAAACGTTCGTTCTACTTATGTGAGGCGTGACACAACCTTCTCACAATCATTCGAGGAAGTAATCTTTCCTTACACACAGAATGTAGATAGTTTTACAAAATACCAATCTTTTGCACATACAACGACGTAGAGTTCTTCACACCAGTTTGTCTTTTGTTGCATCCAGCTTTGGCGGTGTCGCAATTTTGATGCCAGTAGTGTAACTGGGATATTTCTGCATTACTCTCTTTGGAAGGAAGAGTCGCTAGCCGACAAAGGAGCCCACTCAGATCTTTCAGTGCTACAGTCAACGACACTGTGCTGCCCGAACAATACTGTGTCAGTATCTTGACATAGTGACACGGTTCAAGCTTCGTGCCGCTACACTCTGTTGGTTCCAAGATTCGTCACGGTCGCCATTTTTCTAAATGCATGAGTGAAGTACTGTTCGAATACAGGGCAGCAGTAATACTTTAGGTCGGGGAAGACGATGGTAACAATAGTTAATTTCTGACACATATGAGTTATTTTCAGGGGATGAGTGATCTTGGTTTCGTATGGAAGTTTGCTCGTAGCGTATCTCACGGTAACCGAAGTTACTTTATGTTAATCGCCAAGTACAATTATATTTCTAAATTAATTTTAGTCTCTAGTGAGAAAGTCGGTAAATGGAGACAAAAGGAGAAAGCAGCTGATTTCCAGGGCCAAATCGTTAATTATTAAATGACATTGTGTTAAAATGAGGACAGAGGGGCAGATAGAGTTTCAGGGCACTCTCTTGTCCTTGGGGTGGGAAACTGCCCCTAGAGCAGGAAGAATCAGCAATGAGCCACGGCATGAGGATGCAGAAGAGAATGAAAATCACTGCATTAGACACATAACGTGTATCCAAAGAACATGAGGCCTGTAACTGAAAAAGTGTCATGATGATCTCTCCACTGGAAAAAGATTCCGGAATAGTCCCCCCATCCGTATCTCCGGGAGGGAATTGCTCGGGGGAGGTGACAATGAGAAAAAGCGTGAATAATCAACGAAAGAATAACGTCCTACGTGTCTGGGCGTATATGTCAGAAGCTTGAACGTGGTAGTGAAGCTAGAAAATCTGTAAAGGGAAATGCAAAGGCTCAATCTAGATATAGCAGGGGTCAGTGAAGTAAAGTGGAAAAAAGACAAGGATTTCTGGTCAGATGAGTATAGGGAAATTTCAACGGTAGCAGAAAATGGTATAACGGAAGTAGGACCCGTTATGAACAGGAAAACAGAGCAGAGAGAGCGTTACTGTGAACAGTACAGAAATAGGGTTGTTCTTATCAGAATCGACAGCAAAACAACACCGGCAACGGTAGTTCAGGTATACATGTCGACGTCGGAAGCTGAAGATGAAGGGATAGAAAAAGTATACGAGGAACTTGAAAGGGTAATACAGTACCCCAAGGGAGATGAAAATACACTCCTGGAAATTGAAATAAGAACACCGTGAATTCATTGTCCCAGGAAGGGGAAACTTTATTGACACATTCCTGGGGTCAGATACATCACATGATCACACTGACAGAACCACAGGCACATAGACACAGGCAACAGAGCATGCACAATGTCGGCACTAGTACAGTGTATATCCACCTTTCGCAGCAATGCAGGCTGCTATTCTCCCATGGAGACGATCGTAGAGATGCTGGATGTAGTCCTGTGGAACGGCTTGCCATGCCATTTCCACCTGGCGCCTCAGTTGGCACAGCGTTCGTGCTGGACGTGCAGACCGCGTGAGACGACGCTTCATCCAGTCCCAAACATGCTCAATGGGGGACAGATCCGGAGATCTTGCTGGCCAGGGTAGTTGACTTACACCTTCTAGAGCACGCTGGGTGGCACGGGATACATGCGGACGTGCATTGTCCTGTTGGAACAGCAAGTTCCCTTGCCGGTCTAGGAATGGTAGAACGATGGGTTCGATGACGGTTTGGATGTACCGTGCACTATTCAGTGTCCCCTCGACGATCACCAGTGGTGTACGGCCAGTGTAGGAGATCGCTCCCCACACCATGATGCCGGGTGTTGGCCCTGTGTGCCTCGGTCGTATGCAGTCCTGATTGTGGCGCTCACCTGCACGGCGCCAAACACGCATACGACCATCATTGGCACCAAGGCAGAAGCGACTCTCATCGCTGAAGACGACACGTCTCCATTCGTCCCTCCATTCACGCCTGTCGCGACACCACTGGAGGCGGGCTGCACGATGTTGGGGCGTGAGCAGAAGACGGCCTAACGGTGTGCGGGACCGTAGCCCAGCTTCATGGAGACGGTTGCGAATGGTCCTCGCCGATACCCCAGGAGCAACAGTGTCCCTAATTTGCTGGGAAGTGGCGGTGCGGTCCCCTACGGCACTGCGTAGGATCCTACGGTCTTGGCGTGCATCCGTGCGTCGCTGCGGTCCGGTCCCAGGTCGACGGGCACGAGCACCTTCCGTCGACCACTGGCGACAACATCGATGTACTGTGGAGACCTCACGCCCCACGTGTTGAGCAATTCGGCGGTACGTCCACCCGGCCTCCCGCATGCTCACTATACGCCCTCGCTCAAAGTCCGTCAACTGCACATACGGTTCACGTCCACGCTGTCGCGGCATGCTACCAGTGTTAAAGACTGCGATGGAGCTCCGTATGCCACGGCAAACTGGCTGACACTGACGGCGGCGGTGCACAAATGCTGCGCAGCTAGCGCCATTCGACGGCCAACACCGCGGTTCCTGGTGTGTCCGCTGTGCCGTGCGTGTGATCATTGCTTGTACAGCCCTCTCGCAGTGTCCGGAGCAAGTATGGTGGGTCTGACACACCGGTGTCAATGTGTTCTTTTTTCCATTTCCAGGAGTGTATAATAGTCATGGAGGACTGGAAAGCAGTCGTAGGGGAAGGAGTAGAAGAAAATGTTACAGGAGAAATGGGCTTCGGACAAGGAAAGAGAGAGGAGAAAGATTAATTGAGTTCTGTAATACATTTCAGTTAGTAATAGTGAATACTCTTTTCAAGAATCATGTGAGGATTTCAATTATATTACATAATGGTCAGTAAGAGATTCAGAAATCAGATACTCGATTGTAAGGCATACCCATGAGCAGATACAGATTCAGATCACAATGTAGTAGTGATGAAGAACAGGCTGAAGTTCAAGAGATTAGTCAGGAAGGATCAATACGCGAGTGGGATATGGAAGTACTAAGGAATGACGAGGTACGCTTGACGTTCTCTACGGCTGTAGGTACAAGAATAAAGAATATCCCAGCAGGCAGTACAGTTGAAGAGGAATAGACACCTCTACAAAGGGCAATCACAGAAGTAGGAAAGAAAAATATAGGTACCAAGAAGGTAACTGCGAAGAAGTCATGGGTAACAGAATAGGTGGTGTAACTTGATCGATGAAAGAAGAAAGTACAAAAATGTTAAGGGAAATTCGGGAGTATAGAAATACAAGTCGCTGAGGACTGAAATAAATAGGAAGTGCAGGGAAGCTAAGACGAAATAGCTGCGCGAAAAATGTGAAGAAATCGAAAAAGAAACGATAATCGGAAGGACTGACTCAGCGTGAAGGAAAGTCAAAAAGCATGGGTGGTAACAGTAAGAGTGCAACGGGAATTCCACTGTTAAATGCAGAAGAAAGAGCGGATAGGTGGAAAGAGTACATTGAAAGCCTCTATGAGGAGGAAGATTTTCTGATGTTATAGAAGAAGAAACAGGAGTCGATATGGAAGAGATAGGGGATCCAGCCTTAGAATCAGAATTTAAGAGAGCTTTGGAGGACTTAATTTCAAATAAGGCAGAAGGGACAGATAACATTCTATAAGAATTTCTAGAATCATTGGGGGAAGTGCCAACAAAACGACTATTTACGTTGATGTGTAGAATGTATGAGTCTGACTTTTGGAAAAAACACCATCCACACACTTTCGAAGACTGCAAGAGCCAACGAGTCGAGAACTATCGCACAATCAGCTTAACAGCTTACGCTTCCAAGTTGTTAATAAGAATAATATACAGAAGACTGGAAAATAATTGACGATATGTTACGTAAAGGCACTACAGAGGCATTTGTGACGTTGCGGATGATAATAGAAGCAAGACTAAAGAAAAATCAAGAAGCGTTCATAGGACTTGTCGACCTGGAAAAAGCGTTCGACAATGAGACTGAAGCGCCTAGAACTGCTCGGCCTCACCGGCCGGCTACGCCAAATGTCCTGTAACCATTGACATCAGCAGTTCCTGATTGGCTTCAAACCGATTGTCGCTGACGTAGCCTGACATTCGCCTCCGGTGCCTGTCGCTTCAGATGTTTTTCCGGCCACTGCTCTCAAGCCGTGTTACGTGGCGGCGTGTAGTAAACCAGTCCTGGTACACACGCTGGCCAGTTCGCGTTGATACAGCAACAGATCGGCCAACTTCATTCGCTGTGGGGTCATGGGTGCTTCCAGACTCGGTAGTTCCTTTGTGCCCTTCTGTCACGTCTCCGAGCCCACCCGTCCTATTGCGCACTGAAGACTCGCACGCCTCTTCGATCCCATGACCTGCGCCAGCGGTGGAGGGTGATATGGCCGCATGGTACGTACACTACACAGCGCACAGCGCTCCAAAGCGCCGAGTGTACTCTTCTAAGTCGGTGATTAAAACTTTCTCTTGCGTGACTGTCAGTTCAGTAGCATTTTGACGGAAGTTTGAACATGTAGCAACTGTACCCATAGCCATTTCTTGTGAAATTTCACTACTTTACCGCTTTTTATTCGTCAGCGTTCTAAAAGTTTCGCGTAGCGTTATACCTTCAATTCGCGATTTCCTTCACTTGTTACCAGCCACTGTAAAGAACTACTAAAAATGTGAATACAGAAAACACTCCATGTAAACATTACCTGCCTCAGAGCAAAACAGTATATAGAAATCTCACTCAAACTGTAGTTAATTAGTTATGAACGTACATTGCAGGTGATATTATTTGATGCAAACTTGTAGCATTTGTACGTTTAATGATTCGAGACGGGCCTCATTCACCGTGGTCGGGGCAGCTGGACGACTGTTTGTAACACGTTTTCCGAGGATGAAACCAGCTTTAATGATTTGTAAAAAGTGAATCATGAGATAGTAAAATTAGCAGACATACAAACCGTTTCACTGGACCATGTTTCTATTCAGAATTTTTTTCTGAGTTTGCTCGCCTTTCTTACACATGAGTTTCCTGAGTGTGGTAAGCCTTGAAACAGGCATATAAGGAGCTACATCACAATTTGGACACCATTAGGTTGTTTTGTTTTTTTGTGTTTTTTTAGCAAATTTTTACCTTCTGGCTCTTATTGACAGACGAAAGTAGTATGAACGCAACATTGAGCAGCGACATAGAAAACGTTGTATTCGAGCACAGACAGGTCAGAATCTGAACACTACTTGGCAGAACCATGCAGAGACCCTTCCTTGTGCCGTCTACATGGTTACCGATAGAGGGAAGAAAGCGCAGTACCAGCTACGAAGTCTTATGCACTGCATCTGCAAGGCTCGGGGGCCGTCCGCTTGACTGCCTGCGCCGGCCGCGGTGGCCGTGCGGTTCTAGGCGCTCCAGTCCGGACCCCGCTGCTGCTACGGTCGCAGGTTCGAATCCTGCCTCGGGTTTGGGTGTGTGTGATGTCCTTACGTTAGTTAGGTTTAAGTAGTTCTAAGTTCTAGGGGACTAATGACCACAGCAGTTGAGTCCCAAAGTGCTCAGAGCCATTTGAACCATTTGACTGCCTGCAAAAGTCGACATCTTTATTTTACTCAGGGTAATGAAGTTGGAAATTCTTAAGAGTAATGTACAGATTTGTCAGTAGCGCGTTGAAAAAAAAAATTAAATCCTAAACCATCTACCCGGCTGAAACATTTTTGATCGCCTCTCAGAGCGCAGGGAAAGGAAATTCCTCGTCAGATTGTTGCATAGCTCGCTCGCGTTGCTTTGCCGTTCCCTTAGCCGCGCTGCAGGCTGTCCGCCTACCGTACTGTGGTAAATATGGAAATGCCATGTGGCTAGGGCCTCCCGTCGGGTAGACCGTTCGGCTGGCGCAAGTCTTTCGAGTTAACGCCACTTCGGCGACTTGAGTGTCGATGGGAATGAAATGATGAGGATAAGAACAACGCAACACCCTGTGCCTGAGCGTAGAAAATCTCCGATCCAGCCGGGAATCGAACCCGGGCCGTTAGGTATGACAGTGCGTCGCGCTGACCACTCAGCTACCAGGGGCGGACACCGTACCGTCGTGTGACTGAGCGAAATCTCGCTGGGATTTCCCCAGGTGCACCCTAGCTATTCGCCGACACTGTAGCCCCGATACCCGCCAAGTAATCGATAACTGAACCGTTGCAGGTCGGTTTGTTTTTTCTGGACAGGCTACTTTATTTTAACTATGAATTATAAGCACTAAACGAAACAAAGTTGTATCAACTAGATACTCATACATCGTAAGTGATCGTACAGACCTTCATTCCCTGTCCTCCTCCATTAGTGAAAAGAGTGGGAGAGAAAAAGAATTCAGTGCGTCCTAACCTCTCTTGACTCATTCTTCTTTCCTCCACGTCAGAAGTGCAACGGGGACCGTGTAACTGTAGCACAATCAACCAAACATTCTCTAAAAAATTTACGCAACATAGTTTTGAAATAACAACGTCACCTTTCTTACAAAGATTCACGTTTAACATCCCCGAGAATAGTTCCAAATGGAGCACTACTGTAGAACAGTAGCATAATGTGCACTGTTTCTTTTATAAATGTGCAGCACTTCCTCAGAATCATCCCAACAAATTAAAGTCTTCCATTCATCTTCTCAGTTTCTGATTTTACATGTTTCTTCTACTTCATATCGTTCCGAAGTATTAACTCTAAATGTTGACAACCTGTAACAACCCCAATAGATTATCACTAATATTCTAACCAGGTGCTATTAGGCCCTTTTCTTATTCGTACAGGCATTAGGTTCATTTATTGCCATTTAAAGAAAACTGTCATTAAGTACACCAAGTGAAAATATTGCCCAACGTAGTTCAACGTCTGTATCTACCTTTTTGCACTTCCTTACAATCTCCCAGTGACGGTACATTCCAGTAAAAACAGCATCTTCAACAAAAAAAATTGGTAGTGTTACTTACACTACCTGAATAAATCGTTCATGAAGACTCAGAACATTAACAGTCCTGTTTTTCTTGCCTGTGACACCCCCGGCGTCACTTTAGCTTCTGTTTAATATTGGTCGTCCAGTATAACGTAACTGGTTCAAGCGGTCAACAGTTATGTGTGCCAACCACATTTCTGACAAATTATTTAGCGTAACAAAGTCTCGGTTATCAGTCAACTGTATGGCACATCGTCGAACATTTTACGACTCAAAATGTTCACCTGAATCTGCTCTGTGTAAAATATCGAGCGTGAAAGAAAGTGACACGTATTTCGCACGACGTGCGTTTCCTGAATATGTGCTGGTTTTGTGACAACAATTTAGTTTCCTCGAAGCATAATGTTCTACCAAGAATATTTTCTTGTATGCGGCAACGGACGGGTGCCACAAGCATTGGCTTTCAATTCTGAGCGTCCGTTCTCTCACCCTTCTTATAAGCATGAGTGCCCAGTGTTGTTAAGTCATTTGATATTGTTAGTCGCGCAACTGTTCTCAGTTAATATGAGGTAAGAAAGGAGTTAATTTTGCTGCAGAGCTGATATAACATGTAATATGTATACTGTACTTGAACAATTTAGACAGGCTTAATACAAGTCCGCACATTTTCACTCTTCCTTTCGCCACACGGCTATTTCCATGACGATGGAAGAGCGCAGTGTATTTCCAAGCTTTCTGTTTCTTAAGAAAGTAACTAGGAGAAAAAGGTAAATCTCTAGAATAAGCCTCCAGTAACAGACGGAAGCAGTATTGAGATTTAACGTCCGGTCGACTACATGATTAGTACAGACTGAGCGTCAGTTCGAATTGCGTGAGGATGGGAGAAGGAAAATTGCCATGACCTTTACAAGGCAACTGCGACTTCAAGATATCGTTGCATGTTTCTGTTTAATGATACAAAGTAACCGTAACAGTATATTTGTGTACGCGGTAGGTAGGACATTTGGTACCTTAGACTACACCGCCACCTTCAGAAAGCTACCATCTTCTTACTGTCAGAACTCTGCTCGTAGCTTTTTTGATCACTTGTGACTTGGAACGCACGAACAGGTCTTAGTAGCGGTTCTGAATGTGGTCTTTTTACGCTGTACACTGAACTATTCACATGCAGATTCTACTGAGTCGTGGTCTTGGCGTCTCGAGGTAACTCTCCGACGCCGCGCAACAATAGATATTTTCCTAGGCAGCTTAGGTTTGCTGTCACAGTACGAGACGAATATCTAATCTCAAAGATCTGTTCCCGGACTGAGTCATTCATGATAACAACTCCTTATCTGGTAGAAAACTCTGTGCGGCGCTGTGGCACGGACTTGGGGGGACAGTCCGTTTAGCATACCGTCACGATGCTTTAGATTAACTCCACCGTGTCTTACGTTTACCGTAGCTGTGTCTCATCTGCTCTTCTTCGCTGGAAGGGTGGAAGAATATTACAGCTTTACTAGCCAGCCGAAATGGTTCTCAGTAGAGACGATGAACGAAAGCAGATTGGTTAAGCCTGACATAGTGAGGTGGTGGGGGGGGGGGGGGGGGAGTGACGGCGGTCTTAATGTGGCTTATTAAATAATTTTTTGTAAGTAATAACTTTTAACGCCTGTAACGCAATTTTCCTATCATAATGAAAGTACGGTAACTAATTCCTTTTGCTATCTGCAACCATCTTCATATCGTTCAAAATATGAAAAGGCAGTGAATGAGCATTGGAAAGCAGCGTTAGCTGCAGTCACGCAACAACATAGATTCGTAAGTATCAAAACAATAACAGTACGTAACTGAAAACGTCAGCGTGTGCAAGTCACGTTGGAGCCGGTAATTTCGCAGGTTGACGGTCATAAAGGAAATTGTCCACTTGCAAGACTACACCCTGGATCAAAAGCTCATTACTTGCAGTAATATAACAGGTATAATCGTGAGAGTAGTATATGCAACGGTTCCAAAAACTGTCAGCTGTTCCGTAGTCTGTCTTACACAAGAATGATCCTGCGAGGCGTATAATGTAGTCGTCTTTGCAAAATATGTACAGAGGATAATGTGAGAAAGCTGCACGTCACCAGTCTGACAAGACACGTCAAAATGAACTGAATTAGGTGTATGCTAGACATTACCACCATTTTTAGCCATCTTCACTATGTTCGTTTGCAGTACATATACGATATAATTAAGTCACTGTTTGTTAATGCAACGGCTCTGTGCCGTCTATCGCCTGTGTTGGCTACTTCGGTTGGTCAGTAGGAGTCCTTGCATAATTCAGTGCGTTCTGACGTGTCTTATCAGACTGGTAGCGTGCAGCGTTCTCACGTTGTCCTTCAATTTGTACATATTTTATAAAGATAACTAATTTCTACGCCACACAGGATCAGTCTTATAATCCAGCCTACGAAGCTACTGACAGTTTTTGGAGCCATTGCATGTGCTGCTCTCACGATAATACCTGTTATACTACTGCAAGTAATGAGCTTTTGATCCAATTTCTAGTCATGCAGCTGGACAATTTTCTATACGACCGTCAACCTGCGAACTTATCGGCTGAAACCTGGCTTGCTCACGTGACGTTTTTAACTACGTACTGTTATTGTTTTGGTACTTACGAATACATGTTATTGCATGAGTACAGCTAACGATGCTTTCCAAAGTTTATTCACCACCTTTTCCATATTTTGAACGAACTTAAGATTTTTGCAGATAGCAACGGAAACTAGTTATTTTTAAGTAAAAGGCATTAAAATTTTTTACTTTTAAAAATGTTTTATTTAATAAAATGCGGACTGGACAAGGATGGGCAAGAAAATCAATGGTGTCCATGTCGTTGTTAGCATCCCACTTAATAAATGAATCGACTTCATTTACTTCCGGTACGATGGACGTGGAAGAATTATGGGCAAATTTTAAACACATTGTAAATCACGCATTGGAGAAGTATGTGCCGAAAAAGTGGGTTACGGACGGAAAAGACCCACCGTGGTTTAACAGCGCAATTCGGAGAATGCTCAGGAAGCAAAGGCAGTTGCACTCGCGGTACAAGAAAGATCGGGAGAATGAGGACAGGCAAAAGCTAGTAGAGATTCGTGCTGCTGTAAAAAGAGCGATGCGCGAAGCATACAACCACTACCACCGTAATACCTTAGCAAAAGATCTCGCTGAAAACCCAAGGAAATTCTGGTCTTACGTAAAATCGGTAAGCGGGTCGAAGGCTTCCATCCAGTCACTCACTGATCAGTCTGGCCTGGTAACGTAAGACAGCAAAACGAAAGCTGAAATTTTAAATTTAGCATTTGAGAAATCTTTCACGCAGGAGGATCGTACAAACATACCGCCGTTTGAGTCTCGTACAGATTCCCGTATGGAGGACATAATGATAGACATCCCTGGGGTTGTGAAGCAGCTGAATGGGTTGAAAATAAATAAATCGTCAGGTCCTGATGGGATTCCAATTCGGTTTTACAGAGAGTACTCTACTGCATTGGCTCCTTACTTAGATTGCATTTATCGCGAATCTCTTGCCCAACGTAAAGTGCCGAGTGACTGGAAAAAAGCGCAGGTGACGCCTGTATATAAGAAGGGTAGAAGGACGGATCCTCAAAATTACAGACCAATATCCTTAACATCGGTTTGTTGCAGGATTCTCGAACAAATTCTCAGTTCGAATATAATGAATTCCCTTGAGACAGAGAAGTTGCTGTCCAAGCATCAGCACGGCTTTAGAAAGCATCGCTCCTGCGAAACGCTACGCGGCCTTTTTTCACATGATATCTTGCGAACCATGGATGAAGGGTATCAGACGGATGCCATATTCCTTGACTTCCGGAAAGCGTTTGACTCGGTGCCCCACTGCAGACTCCTAACTAAGGTACGAGCATATGGGATTGGTTCCAAAATATGTAAGTGGCTCGAAGACTTCTTAAGTAATGGAACCCAGTGCGTTGTCCTCGATGGTGAGTGTTCATCGGAGGTGAAGGTAACATCTGGAGTGCCCCAGGGAAGTGTGGTAGGTCCACTGTTGTTTTCTATCTTACATAAATGATCTTTTGGATAGGGTGGATAGCAATGTGCGGCTGTTTGCTGATGATGCCGTGGTGTATGGGAAGGTGACGTCGCTGAGTGACTGTAGGAGGATACAAGATGACTTGGACAGGATTTGTGATTGGTGTAAAGAATGGCAGCTAACTCTAAATATAGATAAATGTAAATTAATGTAGATGGATAGGAAAAAGAATCATGTAATGTTTGAATACTCCATCAGTAGTGTGGCGCTTGACACTGTCATGTTGATTAAATATTTGGGCGTAACATTGCAGAGCGATATGAAGTGGGACAAGCACGTAATGGCAGTTGTGGGGAAGGCGGATGGTCGTCTTCGGTTCATTGGTAGACTTTTGGGAAGATGTGGTTAATTTGTAGAGGAGATCGCTCATAAAACACTAATACGATCTATTCTTGAGTACTGCTCGAGCGTTTGGGATCCCTATCAGGCTCGGATTGAGGGAGGACATACAAGCAATTCAGAGGCGGGCTGCTAGATTTGTTACTGGTAGGTTTGATCGTCAGGCGAGTGTTACGGAAATGCTTCAGGAACTCGGGTGGGAGTCTCTAGAGGAAAGGAGGCGTTCTTTTCGTGAATCGCTACTGAGGAAATTTAGAGAACCAGCATTTGAGGCTGACTGCAGTACAATTTTACTGCCGCCAACTTACATTTCGCGGAAAGACTACAAAGATAAGATAAGAGATTAGGGCTCGTACAGAGGCATATAGGCAGTCATTTTTCCCTAGTTCTGTTTGGGAGTGGAACAGGGAGAGAAGATGCTAGTTGTGGTACGAGGTACCCTCCGCCACGCACCGTACGGTGGATTGCGGAGTATGTATGTAGATGTAGATTTAGATGTAGAAGAAAGCAATTCTGGCATCCACATAAGGTTATTTAAGGAAATCAAGAGAAAGGTAAATTAGAACTGTTGGACGGCGATATGAACGCCGCCTTAAGGACTGCGCGCCTCGATCGACTAAGTGCTGGAAACCATTTTGTTATATGCACGGTATCGAAAACTTGTACAGTATCCAGAACGTCGTGATTTCTGTTATAGTTCGCTGCATGAACATAAACAGGTCTATTGATACGGGAAAATTAAGACAGTGAAATAAAATGATGGTGCGCTGTCTGATCCAAAGTACCTGAACCTTTTAGTGCAGATTAGCACAAGATGCGTCCACGCTTTGCCTTTGCGACGCCTTGCTAGAGACATTTTCAGTGAGGTGTCTGCAGGTCTGTGGAGGGATGGTGCCTCGTTCTTCCTGAAGTGAAGCGAAATCGACTATAGTTCATCTCAAAGGTGTTCAGTTGGACTAACGTCGGGACTTAGGGCAGGGCAATCAATTTCAGGAATGTTATAGTTCATAAACCATTACCCACAAATGCTACTTTGTGGGAGGGGATCATCCTGACAAATCATCATTTTCGAGCTGTTCTTCAACTAAACGCAGCACACAGTGTATGTCATATCCTTCCACATTCAGCATTTTCGTAACCGCAATATGGGGACCAAACCGTATCCACGAAAAACACCATCATTCCGTAACATCACCTTCTCCGCACTTGACCGTTGGCACTGCACATGATGGGAGGTAAGGTTCTCCAGGCGTCGCCGAACCCAAACCGTTCCATTGATTTGCCATAGGATATAACGGGATTCATTACTCCAAATCACTCGTTTCCAGTCATCCACTGACCAGTGGTTTCCTCTGTTCCTCTGCACATTACTTCAAGCGTCGCTTTGCACTGACTACATACAGGGTGTTTCAAAAATGACCGGTATATTTGAAACGGCAATAAAAACTAAACGAGCAGTGATAGAAATACACCGTTTGTTGCAATATGCTTGGGACAACAGTACATTTTCAGGCAGACAAACTTTCGAAATTACAGTAGTTACAATTTTCAACAACAGATGGCGCTGCGGTCTGGGAAACTCTATATTACGATATTTTCCACATATCCACCATGCGTAGCAATAATATGGCGTAGTCTCTGAATGAAATTACCCGAAACCTTTGACAACGTGTCTGGCGGAATGGCTTCACATGCAGATGAGATGTACTGCTTCAGCTGTTCAATTGTTTCTGGATTCTGGCGGTACACCTGGTCTTTCAAGTGTCCCCACAGAAAGAAGTCACAGGGGTTCATGTCTGGCGAATAGGGAGGCCAATCCACGCCGCCTCCTGTATGTTTCGGATAGCCCAAAGCAATCACACGATCATCGAAATATTCATTCAGGAAATTAAAGACGTCGGCCGTGCGATGTGGCCGGGCACCATCTTGCATAAACCACGAGGTGTTCGCAGTGTCGTCTAAGGCAGTTTGTACCGCCACAAATTCACGAAGAATGTCCAGATAGCGTGATGCAGTAATCGTTTCGGATCTGAAAAATGGGCCAATGATTCCTTTGGAAGAAATGGCGGCCCAGACCAGTACTTTTTGAGGATGCAGGGACGATGGGACTGCAACATGGGGCTTTTCGGTTCCCCATATGCGCCAGTTCTGTTTATTGACGAAGCCGTCCAGGTAAAAATATGCTTCGTCAGTAAACCAAATGCTGCCCACATGCATATCGCCGTCATCAATCCTGTGCACTATATCGTTAGCGAATGTCTCTCGTGCAGCAATGGTAGCGGCGCTGAGGGGTTGCCGCGTTTGAATTTTGTATGGATAGAGGTGTAAACTCTGGCGCATGAGACGATACGTGGACGTTGGCGTCATTTGGACCGCAGCTGCAACACGGCGAACGGAAACCCGAGGCCGCTGTTGGATCACCTGCTGCACTAGCTGCGCGTTGCCCTCTGTGGTTGCCGTACGCGGTCGCCCTACCTTTCCAGCACGTTCATCCGTCACGTTCCCAGTCCGTTGAAATTTTTCAAACAGATCCTTTATTGTATCGCTTTTCGGTCCTTTGGTTACATTAAACCTCCGTTGAAAACTTCGTCTTGTTGCAACAACACTGTGTTCTAGGCGGTGGAATTCCAACACCAGAAAAATCCTCTGTTCTAAGGAATAAACCATGTTGTCCACAGCACACTTGCACGTTGTGAACAGCACACGCTTACAGCAGAAAGACGACGTACAGAATGGCGCACCCACAGACTGCGTTGTCTTCTATATCTTTCACATCACTTGCAGCGCCATCTGTTGTTGAAAATTGTAACTACTGTAATTTCGAAAGTTTGTCCGCCTGAAAATGTACTGTTGTCCCTAGCATATTGCAACAAACGGTGTATTTCTATCGCTGCTCGTTTAGTTTGTATTGCCGTTTCAAATATACCGGTCATTTTTGAAACACCCTGTAAATGTGTAGCTTGCAAGGAGCTGCTCGACCACTGTAGCCTGTTCTTTTTAACTCCCTGTGCACGGTGATTTTGCTAGCTGGACTATTGGTAGAACGTTGGGGCCCAGTAGTGATTCCTTCCGCTGATGTCATGCCATTCTTTACAACCATTCTGTGCATGCTCGACGTTTCCCGTCAATCAGTACATGAGGTCTGACTCGTCTTGGAGCAGGTATGGCTCTTCCTTCGCCTTTCCACTTCACAAGCACATCATCAACAGTCGACGTAGGCCCCTTTAGAAGGGCTGGAACGTCTCGGATGTGTTTATTACTCAGGTGACATCCAGTTATTAGTCAAAAAATGGTTAAAATAGCTCTGAGCACCATGGGACTTAACATTTGAGGTCATGAGTCCCATAGACTTAGAACTACTTAAACCTAACTAACCTAAGGACATCACACAAATCCATGCCCGAGACAGGCTTCGAACCTGCGACCGTGACAGCAGCGCGGTTCCGAAATGAAGCGCCTGGAACCTCTCGGCCACAGCGGCCGGATGATTAGTCCATGTTAGAATTCACTGAGTTCTTCTGACCGACCCTTTCTTTTGCTACCGCTTCTCTACTGACAACACAACACTTCCCACCTACTTCTATAATGGCGTGTCCACCTCTCGTGACACCTCGTCGACAATTCGTATTTTATAGGTTGTCCGGATACTTTTGATCAGATAGTTTATGGTATTGTTGCCTGGGAGACCCCGTTCGGTGTTGTTCGGTCGCCTGGTGCTAGCCTTTCTATGTTGTAAGTAGGCTGTTTAGGTTTTTATGTTGGCAACGCCACGTAGCGCTCTGTATGAAAATCACTGACTGTGCTGTGTGCAGCCTGTGGCTGGTTTGCATTGTTGGAATATTTGCTATTGTAGCGTTGGACAGTTGGATGTGAACAGCGCGTAGCGTTGCACAGTTGGAGGTGAGCCGCCAGCGGTGGTGGATGTGGGGAGAGAGATGGCGTAGTTTTGAGAGCGGATATATATATATATATATAGCCTTCTGCATGTCAAGAGTCAGCACCGTCTTTCCGTTGGAAGGACAACACTACTTCTTCAAGACTGCATGGAAATCCACTACTTCCGTGTGCATTTTCTTTTCCTGATCACACTTTGTGCAATGCAATTACAACTGTGATGAATGATCAGGACTGTCTTTATGAGAATAATTTTGCTTTTGACCAACAGTATATCAATAAGTGTGTGCATTTGATATCATTGTTATTTTAATTATAAAAATTTTATCAAATCATTATTGGCCACTGCCCAAAACAATTAGTAAAATTTTTTGTGGGGAGCATGAGGGCTATGTAAGTAGGCTGTTTAGGTTTTTATGTTGGTAACGCCACGTAGCCGCTCTGTATGAAAATCACTGACTGTGCTGCGTGCAGCCTGTGACTGGTTTGCATTGTTGGAATATTTGCTATTGTAGTGTTGGACAGTTGGATGTGAACAGCGCGCAGCGTTGCGCAGTTGGAGGTGAGCCGCCAGCAGTGGTGGATGTGGGGAGAGAGATGGCGGAGTTTTGAGACCCGATGATCTGGACGTGTGACTTTTGAACACTATTAAGGTAAATACATTGTTTGTCCCCCATCAAAATCTTTCATTTGCTAACTATGTCTATCAGTAGTTAGTGCCTTCAGTAGTTAAAATCTTTTATTTAGCTGGCAGTATTGGCGCACGCTGTATTGCAGTGAGTAACGAAGATTTTTGTAAGTGATTCATGAAAGGTATAGGTTATTGTTAGTTACGGCCATTCTTTTGTAGGGATTATTGAAAGTCAGATTGCGTTGCGCTAAAAATATTGTGTGTCAGTTTAGTGATGATCAGAATAAGTAAAGAGACAAATAACTGAGTACGTTCAGTTTTGCGCAGCTGATTGAAAATCAAATAACGTAAGGGGTTTACCAGCACAGTAATTCACTAATTTTTCTAAGGGGAGGTTTAAATGTGACGCTTCTTCGGCTAATTGTGAGTCAGTGATGATGAGATGAAATGGTTACGACAGTACGAACACCCAGTCCCGTCTTAATTCTTAGAACAAGAATGAAACATGTGTTCCGACCACAATAACCACCATCCAGAAGAAGTTCTAGTGAGACTGAGTACTGCCACAGTGTGACACGTAGAGCCGCGAGTTTACATTTGCGACAGCAGCGCGCCAATTGGCAAATAAGCCACATTATTCATTACAGTATCTGATGAATGTGAACAGTGTAGTTTGCATTGATATATAACATTGCATTTGAAAACTAGGCGTATATAGCACTGTAGTTTGCAGCAATAACATACAGGAAACACCACATACGTCATTCTTTAAGTTTCCTAAGGACCATAAGAGGTATGATGGACCTTGAGAAGTATGAATCATCACACTACACGACTGTTTAGTGACGATTCTCTTGTAACCTATAGATCTTTTGTGAAGACTAATGTTCCCTTTTAGGAACAAGAAGTGGTTAGTAAATAGCAAAATAGATGGACTTTCGCAGAAAGGTGTCGTATGCCTAACGAAAACGCGGAGTATTGTTCGCTACACTTAGATCCCAACTGGTTTAAGAATGTGGAAAATAAAAAAAATCTGATGTAGAACGTAGTGCCTACATTAATAAACTAGCAGATAAGCATCGCAACTGTCACTGAAGAGAAAACTGCCACAGAGAGTGGTAGGAAAATGTAAAAAGCTATGAAACTGATCCTCGAATCGGAAGAAACCAATTCCACAATTTAAAAGTCGAAACAGAAAACGTTTTAAGTATCATTTCATTCACAAAACGCGTTTTCAATGCTACTATGCTCTCTGCTCTCTGTTGCATGTCCCAGGACTTGATCCTGGTGCCAAACTGTAGACAGAGCCTTCCAAACATGTACATGGTCTTTGTGTCAAACTGTGCTTCTCCCTAGAATTCCAGAATCTAAAAAATATGGCAAGTGGGATTTATTGACTACAGTTCTACTAGCTGAAACCATAACGTTGTATTTCCGTACTTTTATTATCATAAATAAAACGTGATGTCTCAATAGTAATGACACTTGGAATAAAAACTTTCTTCCTGCTATTTTGTCGAAAAGTGACATATTTGTGGCCGTGACTATGGTTCAAATGGCTCTGAGCACTATGCAACTTAACTTCTGAGGTCATCAGTCGCCTAGAACTTAGAACTACTTAAACCTAACTAACCTAAGGACATCACGCACATCCATGTCCGAGGCAGGATTCGAACCTGCGACCGTTGCGGTCGCTCGGCTCCAGACTGTAGCGCCTAGAACCGCACGGCCACTCCGGCCGGCCCGTGACTATGTATTGGATATAAGAAAACAGTTTTCTAACTGTCATAGTACTTATAGTGGATCCTGATGCAGTTTGGAATTCCTGTGTGATGGTCTGGACAGATGTATGCCTATTACACACTACGACCCTCTTCATCTGTCGGCGGTCTCTGTCAGTCAACAGACGAGGTCGACCAATACGCTTTTGTGCTTTACGTGTCGCTTCACGTTTCCACTTCACTATTACTTCGGAAATAGTGGACTTAGGGATGTTTAGGAGTGTGGAAATATCGCGTACAGATGTATGACACAAGTGACACTGACCACGTTCGAAGTCCGTGAGTTCCGCGGAGCTCCCCATTCTGGTCTCTCACGATGTCTGAGGTCGCTGATATGGAGTACTTGTGAGTAGGTGGCAGCACAATGCACCTAATATGAAAAACGTATGTTTTTGGGGGGTGTCCGGATACTTTTGATCACATAGTGTATGTAGTATTCAAATTGTAAAATATTATTGTGTTTGCCTATGTCCTTGTCTTCTGCCTGTGCCAAATAGGCCCTCATCCGAGACCTTAGTTTGTTCTACAACAGGCCACCCATGTTGCAGTGGTCTGTAATTGGACAACTTCAAGTGTCAATAATAAGCTGTAACCCAAGGACTAATGAAATTGCTGTATCTACTCCATTGAAACTACCACCAGCTTCTCTTTACACGTTTGGGGTCCGGTCCTCCCATTCACAAGGAAAGGTCCCCAGCTGTGCGGTCGAGTTTTTGAACATTCTATACGGTGATGTAGGTTAAGGTACAAGGAATCACACCCTGCGACCATTCATTCTGGCGCGTAATCGACGAAAAAAATTTCGGAATTTCGCGTAACTGTATAGCTTTAAAAACGGTAACAATATATAGGCTGGGAGTATAGCGTACTGCTTCAAGTACTGCTCTCACAAGCATAAGATTTTCGGTTCGAATCTCGTTCGGTATATCGATTGTTTAAAATCTTTGTCTAAATGACTTTTATCACCATTTTTATTGAACTATTTGGTTTACAGGCAATTTCTTTAATTTTTATTCCTTTGTCACATCATTTTAATCAACATTTTAACTTCTTCAGTTGCTCTTATTTTTTCTTAATATGATTCTTTTTACTCTTGTGAACTTAATTATTTTTATTTATCTCTCATAATGTTTAAACATTTGGAAACGCGAACCTGTCGGTTAAAAAGCCAAAGATCAAATAATATATTTATACTGACTGAGCAATGGTGTCAAGAATGTATTTTTCATTACAATGTGTACATCTTTTTTGATGTCAGTGTTTATACAATCATTTAAAACATACATTTTTATTATAGTGAATGATGATTTAAACGAAAACAATGATTAAAAGTAAAACGAAATTCAAACAAAATGAGAAATAAAAGTAATGAATGGAGTAACATGGACGAAAAAGTCAGATGACAAAACTGAAGCAATTAAATGAAAGTTAAATTGCAATAGTAATCAAAATCACATGAACCTGGATTCCAAGTGGAAAAAGACTGATAGGAAGAAAAATGAGAGCAAATGATGTGTTTCATAAGCCGACTAATATGGCATGACAAATGAACAGAAACAGTTCCATGTAAACCAATTAATTGAACAAAAACCTTTGGATGTACATGGTAGTACCTTAACCATTACGTTATGCAACAAATCTATAAAGCCTTACCATTTTTATAGCTACAGAGCATCAAGCGAAATTCCGGAATTGTTTTTGGTCGATAACTCGCAAACGGGGGTCCATCAGGGTGAATGACTGCTGGGTGTGAATCATTGCCCCCTAACCTACGCCGGCCGCGGTGGTCTAGCGGTTCTAGGCGCTCAGTCCGGAACCGCGAGACTGCTACGGTCGCAGGTTCGAATCCTGCCTCGGGTATGGGTGTGTGTGACGTCCTTAGGTTAGTTAGGTTTAAGTAGTTCTAAGTTCTAGGGGACTGATGACCACAGATGTTAAGTCCCATAGTGCTCAGGGCCATTTGAACCAACCCTAACCTACATCACCGTATAGATTGTTTAAAAATGCGATCCAACCACAGGGGATTTCTGCTTGCCAGCAGCCGATTGTGCTGTCGCCAGAGTGGCGCAAAGCTTTAGACATGATCGTTGGCTTTCGCGCCAGGTATGGAAGCATTTCCGAAACGGTTAAGTTTCTAAATTGTTGCATGCCCGCCGTTGAAGTATACCGTGTATGGCATAACGGCGGTATTAAAATTCGGTGCCGGGGCAAGTAAGGTGAACCACAGGCCATAGATGACAGGGATGAGCGACAACTGCAGGGGTGTGTACGGACGAATAGACTTGCAACTGTTGAGCAAATGACTGCCCAGACAAACAAAGGAGCTACCAACAATGCCTTCTCAACGACCGTTCAGCGAATATTGCTGTGTATGGGTCTCAACAGCAAGCACTTGGTTCTCACACCCTTGCAGACTGCTATTGATCAGTGACGAAGGCTACAGTTTGCACACCAATATCACAACTGGACATCCAATGATTGATGACAGGTGGCCTTTTAGATCAATCACGTTTTATGCTCCATAGGGAACATGGACGTTGGCGTGTATGACCCTACAAGAATCATCGGATGGATGCATGACGGAGGAGGGAGCGGTATTGTCTTGGGGAGTATTTTCGTAGCATTCCCTGCGTGATCTCATCATTCTGGACGACACAACGGATCAGTGTAAGTATGCAACTATCCTTGGGTACCATGTCGACCCCCTACATGCAGTTTTTTCCTCTGCACGATGGCATTTACCAGCAGAACAATGCTACATGTTACACAGCTAGCAGTGTACGTATGGGGTACGAAGAACACAAGAAAGAGTTTACTGTACTCCCTTGGCCACCAAACTCCCCAGATTTATACCGAATCGAGAATCTGTGGGACCATCTCGATCGGATTGTTCGAGCGGCTCCCCATCCCTGTCAGTTCCTTCCAGAATCTCACCGACTCTCTTCCTGAACTTCTGTGCTGCAAAAAGTGGTTATTCAGGCTTTTGACAGGTGGTCACAATGTGTCTGGACTGCCTGTTAGGGAGGAACCTCATAATACACAGAATAATAAGACTAAGATTGTCTTTTGACAACAGGCGTCCTAATGATTACAAAGCAGAACGAAACGTTAAACGGTTTTTCGATTCTCTTTCTACGTGGACGTGAACATATATTCTCCCAATGCGCGAAATACTGTGTTTATGTTGCTAGTTAATTTGCAGTTAGTTTGGTATTTCATTCTCGAGTTTTAGCTTTGTATATGTACTTTACTGTCATTCATGTCTCTTGATATTATTACTGCTGCTCGCGATGCAAAAATATATTATGTTGTAAATTACTCAGAAAAAGGATAAAGAACAACCACAATTTTTGCGGCGCGTAAACGCATAATAAATGGTAGGCTTACTCCTAGCTAGGTGCAGCAGCATCGCTTCAGATGTCAGATGGTACCAAATTTCAATGCAGAGAGTACGTTAGACTGTGATGCAGTTAGGTGTCCGAACTGTCTTCCGTGGCTTGTTGTTACTGTTAACGAGAATGTTTTCTCTTGTCTCATTGTGCAAGTGACGTTGTAAAAATTCATCGTCTTAGATTACTGTTCTTTAGATTGGAAATTAACTTTAGCGAAAGTGTTAACAGTGAATAAAGCACAAAACCATATCACGTCGAAATACGTATAGCAAAGCACATTTTTAATAAGAGGTGTGGCAGACACATTAGCAACAATGTGCCATGTCTTTATTTGCCTAGTTAGGGTAATGTCTGAGAAGTGATATGCGTGATACTAACAAGGGGAGGCCGCCAATTGTGAAATTCAGATTCGATTCATACTGCGCATAATAAAAGCTCATGGCCAGAGGTGTAATGTGGCAAAGCACCAAGATGCACTTCTCAGCCGTTGTCGAAAAAATCGACAGTTAAAAGAAACCGTTGCGGTGAAATACTCTCTACGATTAATAATTTTCTACAGCGTCATGGCGCAGCGGTAAGCGCTCGGGTTCGTAATCCGAAGATAGCCGGATCGAATCTCGCGGCATGCAACTTTTTTTTTTAGTATTTGTTTTTTGTAATTCAAATAAATAAATAAATAAATAAATAAATATATATATATATATATATATATATATATATATATATATATATATATAAAATTCCCGGCAATCAGTTGCAACAATTATGCATATAATAAGTTGTTGAAAGTCGTTTGTCGTGGAAAAACTGGTGACTTCGAACATCATTATGTTTTCCGCAACCAAAGTTGTATTTCACAAATGTTATTAATTGTCTTCATAATGTTAACTACGTGTAGTTAACGGAAGACGTAGAAACGATATTCCGAAACGAATACGTATAGCGGAAGTCAAACGTTCGAATTAGAATAGAAACCCCACGAACACAAATTTGCTGTGGCAGGTATGAAATATAAACTCCATTACTCGCTCGTTACACTTGAAGGACAGATGTTGAATGGGCCGAAACGAGCCACCGCGTAACAGCGTAGTTGCCTGCTAACTTCGAAAGAAGGTAGATGCGGTCCCTAGCGCAACTTATAACATCGTCGAAAATCAGTGCGGACGGGAGAGCTTTGGTACACCCTGTTAAAAAAACGGAAAAATGGAGGCGGTACAATTGGAGAACGATCAGCCTTCACCAACATGCATAAGCAATTCATTAATAGTTTATATATATATTTGAATTACAAAGACTAATAATAAAAAAAAAATTGCATGGCGCGATATTTTTAGATTCGCGATCCGGCGACCTTCGGGTTACGAACCCGAACGCTTACCGCTGCGCCACGACGCTGTAGAAAATTATGAATCGTAGAGAGTATTTCACCGCAACGGTTTCTTTTAACTGTCGATTTTCTCGACAACGGCTGAGAAGTGCATCTTGGTTATTTGCCACATTACACCTCTGGCCATGAGCTTTTATTATGCGCAGTATGAATCGAATCTGAATTTCACAATTGGCGGCCTCCCCTTGTAAGTAGAGCAACGCCGCCTGTGCGATAAAATGTTGCTTCATTATTCCCCTCATTTGACGTCCACAGAAAATCTTGATACTGTAATATTATCAAGAAAGAGGGCAGAATTTTCATTCTCTAAATAAAAAAATGTGTGTGAATTCATAAGGGACCAAACTGCTGAGGTCATCGGTCCCTAGGCTTACACACTACTTAAACTAACTTATGTTAAGAACAACAAACACACACCCATGCTCGAGGGAGGACTCGAACCTCCGACGGGAGGGGCCGCGCTATGCGTGACATGACGCCCTAAACCACACGGCCATTTATTCTATTAAATTTGAAACTGCCAGGAGCTAATTACTGCTTTCCGAAAAGGAGAGTTGCTCATTATATATGTGAAAAGTATGAATGAACATGAAACTAATGAACAACAGCTACGAAGTCCAGTCGACAAGGAAATAATCAGAGAGTAAACCACAGTCCCAATTGGACGAGGATAGTGCAAGAAATCAACTGTGGCCTTTCCGAAGGAACCATATCAGCACTCACTTGAAATATTGCCGGGAAATCCGAGACAAACTAGACCCGGAAGGCCGCACGTGACATTGCACTCCACCTTTCAAAAGTCCAATGCCAGATTTGTAGAAAAAATGGAAGCAGAACAGCTTTAAAACCAGCAAAACGAACACTCGTGCATACAGCAGCTACAAAGCCTTCCGTTGATGATACCTTGAAAAAAATAATGGCGAAATGCGTATGGCATGATAAGATTTGGTTTCATTCAGCTGCACATGAACGGACGTAGCGTGACGATTATCAGCATAAGAAGAGTCAGTATTTTGTTTCTCGCAGACAGCAGAGATCAAAAGTATAATTACTCTCGAAACCAACGCAAATTTGATAACAAATAGTGCTGTAAGGAAATGCAATTAAAAATCTGCACCAAGAGGCGACGTCACACCAGCCATTACCAGTGCGTCACTGGTCAAAGCTGACGGCTAGTATCGCAAATTCCTCTTGACCCCGCGGATGTCGGTGCGGAGCGCGTGGTCCCGGTGAGGCTGCGCCGGCAGCGCTCAGTGACGTCACTCGAGCAGGTCAATCCCGCTTGCGTCATCGCGGTTTGCGGAGGCGGCGGCGGCGGCGGCGGCGGCAGCAGACCGCGCAATAATTAACGTCGGCAGCGCGCAGTCCGTCAGGGCGCCGGCCGGCCCGATAACCTCGCAGCGGTGGGCGCCGCCGACTGACTCACCGCGACAGCCAATAAATGGCCTCCGCTCAGTTCACTGCATCTCGCACCGTGCCTCGCCCGGAGCACCGCTGTAGTAGCAGTCGCAAAAACAAATCCGACGAGAGGCGGTTCGCGTCACGAGACAGTCCTTATGCCTGCACAGTGCTACTCTGTATGCCTTCCCGTTCAAAGCGCTATTTTGTCTTTCCTTGCTCAACACATTTATTCGTACTTTTCCATAAAGCTATCATCGACCCGAAAGTTCATTTGAACACCACAGCGCTTTACCAAGGATGGTCCTACTGGAGGTCGAGGCCAACGAGAAATTCGGGCCCCGCAACGAACTTGTGACATCACACTAGTCGGCTTGTCCGCCACACTTCTCGAACGCAGGGCTCACGGGAAATCAGTATGTAATTGAAAAGGTATCCACTAAAGGTATTAACTTTGTCGTGTGGTATCGAGAGCTTGCATGCATTAAACGCGCAGTCAAGAATTATTAAACTCGTCTGATATACACTCAAGTTCATAAATTAAGGATAATTGCCGAATGCAACGTGGCACTACACAAAACTGGCGCTAATAGCATAGGCACATAGGGAACACACACGACAAAAGTCCACGGTATTGGTAATAAGTTGAGAAAACCGTCCCGAAACACATGTGCTACAAAACGACACTGTTTCCTGCCCATCAATATGGGATATGATCACCATGCACTCGTACACAGGCTGCACAACGGGTTGGCATACTCTGAATCAGGTAGTCGAGCAGCTGCTGGGGTATAGCCTCCCATTCTTGCACCAGTGCCTGTCGGAGCTCCTGAAGTGTCCTAGGAGTTTGAAGACGTGCAGCGATACGTCGACCGAGACGTGCTCGATGGGGTTTAGGTCTGGAGAACAGGCAGGCCACTCCATTCGCCTGATATCTTCTGTTTCAAAGTACTCCTCCACGATGGCAGCTCGGTAGGGCCGTGCGTTATCATCCATCAGGAGGAAGGTGGGGCCCACTGCACCCCTGAAAAGGTGGGCATACTGGTGCAAAATGACGTCCCGATACACCTGACCTGTTACAGTTCCTCTGTCAAAGACATGGAGGGGTGTACGTGCACCAATCATAATCCTACCCCACACCATCAAACCACGACCTCCATACAGGTCACTTTCAAGGACACTAAGAGGTTAGTATCTGGTTCTTGGTTCATGCCAAATGAAAACCCAGCGAGAATCACTGTTCAGACTATACCTGAACTCGCCCGTGAACATAACCTGGGACCATTGTTCCAATGACCATGTACTGTGTTCTTGACACCAGGCTTTACGGTCTCTCCTGTGACCAGGGATCAGTGGAATGCACGTTGCAAGTCTCTGGGCGAATAAACTCATGTCTGTTCAGTCGTCTATAGACTGTGTGTCTGGAGACAACTGCTCCAGTGGCTGCGGTAAGGTCCCGAGCAAGGCTACCTGTAGTACTCCGTGGCTGATTGCGGACACTGACGGTGATATATTGGTCTTCTTGTGGTGGTGTACACTGTGCACATCCCGTACTGTACCGCCTGGACACGTTTCATGTCTGCTGGAATCGTTGCCATAATCGTGAGATCACACTTTGTGGCACACGGAGGGCCCGTGCTACGACCTGCTGTGTTTGACCAGCCTCCAGTCGCCCTAGTATTCTACCCCTCATAACGTCATCAATATGTGTTGTTTTAGCCATTTTCAACACACAGTCACCATTAGCAAGTCTGAAAACGTCTGCACACTTACTGGCTGCACCGTACTCTGACATGCACCAACACACCTCTGCGTATGTGGACTGCTGCCAGCGCCACGGTGCAACGACCGCAGGTCAAATGCACCGCATGGTCATACCACGAGGTGATTTAAACCCGCAAACCGCCCACCAGAGCGTTGTTACACCATGCATCAGCATTGTCCTTAATTTATGAGCATGAGCGTATTTAGACATGAGGAATAGAGATGTAGAATATCAATAACGTTTCTATTATTTCACGAGCTTTCAGAGTTTTTACATAAAAAATTCGGAGGAATTACTCGTTCCCCGCCAGACAAGGCTGCTGGCACTCATAAAACTCATACCACCGTGCAACTTCGCATTTTTCACGTCAACAAACGCTGCTAGAGGCGAGTGAACTGGTTAGTCATCTGCAGACGACTGTTCACGTTCATTTTTTCATTAGAGTTGTGCTTCACATTGGATGTTGGCTGTTTTTGATTCTGGCGAATGTGTCTTCGGGTGATAGTGCCCTCACGGCAAGGACCGATAATAGAAAAAAAGGGCGAGTTATGAGCTAAAACGATAAGAAAACTTTCTTAAACACCAACTGAGTCCGTTCTGTCTTACATCCAAAATCTTGCGTCATTTCTACGTCACTGAAGACTGTTTTGGAAAATTTGCGAATTAACAGGTGGAATATAAAGGTTAATAGAAAACAGCAACTAGTCATTAGTGTCTCTAGATTTTTAATTTTATCCTGTAGCTCTTTATCGCTTTCTGGTGTTTTTACACAAATCTATGGAAGATGCACCTTTGGTTTCTTGCATGTTGTTGCTGGTGCTGTTGTTGTTATAGTTGTGGTTTTCAGTACGAAGACTGGTTTGATGCAGCTCTCCATGATACTCTACCCTGTGCAACCCTCATCTTCGAATAACTATTGCAACCTACATGCTTCTGAATCTGCTCATCCCCCACGCTTCCCTCCAGTATTAAATTGGCGAGCCCCTGTTGTCTCAGAATGCGTCCTATCAAACGTTCTCTTTTTATAATCAGTTTGTCCCACAAATTTCTTTCCTTCCCAAACTATTCAGTACCTCCTCATTAGTTACGTGATCCACCCATTTAACTTTCAGCATTCCTCTGTAGCACCACATTTCAAAAACTTCTGTTCTCTTTTTTACACCGTTTATCGTCCTTGTTTCACTTCCATACATGGCTACACTCCATACAATTACTTTCAGAAAAGACTTCCTGATACAAATCTAAACTCTATGTTAACAAATTTCTCATCTTCATAAACGCTTTTCTTGCCATTGCCAGTCTAAATTTTATATCCTCCCTACTTCGACCATATCAGTTATTTTGCTCCCCAAGTAGCAAAAATTATCTACTACTCTAAGTGTCTAGTTTCTTAATCTAATTCCCTCAGTACCACCAGATTTAATTCGGCCACATTCCATTATCCTCGGCTTGTTATTCTTGATGTCCATCTTATATCCTCCTTTCAAGACACTGTCCATTCTGTTCAACTGCTTTTCCAAGTTCTTTGCTGTCTCTGACAGAACTGCAATGTTATCGGGAAAACTCAATATTTTTATTTCTTTCCCCTGAACTTCAATTCCAATTCAAAATTTTTCTTTTGTATCATTTACTGCTTGCTCAATGTACAGATTGAATAACACGGGGTATAGGCTACACATCTCACTCCTTTCTCAAACACAGTTTCCCTTTCATGCTCGTCGACTGTTATAACTGCCATCTGGTTTCTGTACAAGTTGCAAATAGGAATTCGCTCCCTGTGTTGTACCGCTGCTACCGTCGGCGTTTCAAAGAGAGTATACCAGTCCACATCACCAAAAGCGTTTTCTAAGCCTACTTATGCTATAAACGTAGATTTGTCTCTCCATAACTATGTCCTAAGATAAGTCGCTGGGTCATTGTTGCCTCGCATACTCCTACATTTCTCCTGAAACCAGAATAATCTTCCTCGAAGTCGGCTTCTACCAGTTTTTCCTTTCTTCTTTAAAGAATTCTTGCTAGTATTTTGCAACCATGACTGATTGAACGACAGTTCGTTAATTTTCACACCTGTAACTGCTTTCTTTGGAATTGGAATTATTACAGTCTTCTTCAAGTCTAAGGATATTTCGCCTGTCTCATACATCTTGCTCACCAGATGGAAGAGTTTTCTCATGGCTGGCTCTTCCGAGGCCATCAGTAGTTCTGACAGAGTATCTTCTACCGCCGGGGCCTTGTTTCGACTAAAATCTTTCAGAGATTTGTCAAATTCTTCTCTCTATATCACATCTCCTACCTCATCTTCACCGACGCCTGCTTCCCTCTCTATAATATTGCTTTCATCTCCCTTGTATAGACCCTCTCTATACTGTTCCATCTTTCAACTTCCCTTCTTTGCTAAGGACTGGTTTACCATTTGAGCTCTAGATATTCATACAGGTGCTTCACTTTTTCCCAATGGCCTTTTTAGTTTTCCTGTAGGCGGTAGCTATCTTTCCCCTACTGATATCTGCTTCTAAATCCTTACATTCGTCCTCTAGCCATTCCTGCTTAACCATTTAGCACTCTCTGTCCGTCTCATTTTTTAGACGTTTGTATTCCCTTTCGCCTACTTCATTTACTGCATTTTCATAGTTTCTCTTTTCATGAATTAAATTCAGTATCTCTTGTGTTACACAGGGATTTCTACTAGCCCTCGTCTTGATCCTCTGCTCCCTTCACTAAATGGTTCAAATGGCTCTGAGCACTATGCGACTTAACTTCTGAGGTCATCAGTCGCCTACAACTTAGAACTAATTAAACCTAACTAACCTAAGGACATCACACACATCCATGCCCGAGGCAGGATTCGAACCTGCGACCGCAGCGGTCGCTCGGCTCCAGGCTGTAGCGCCTAGAACCGCACGGCCACTCCGGCCGGTTCCCTTCACTATTTCAGCTCGCAAAACTACCCATTCTTCTTCTGCTGTGTTTCTTTCCCCTTTTTCTTGTCAATCGTTCCCTAATGCTTCATCTGAAACTCTTAGTAACCTCCGAGACTTATAGTTTATCCAAGACTCATCTCCTTAAATTCCTACAGTATTGCAATTTCTCCAGTTTTCATCTACAGTTCATAGCCAATAAATTATGGTCAGAGTCTGCATATGCCTCTGGAAATGTTTTACACCTTAAAATCTGATTCCGAAATCTCTAGCTTACCATTATATAATCAGTCTGAAACTTTCCATAGTCTCCAGGTCTGTTCCACGTATACAGCCTTCTTTCACTATTCCTAAACCAGGTGTTACCTATGATTAAGTTATGCTCTGTACAAAATTCCACCAGGCATCTAACTCTTTCATTCCTTACTCCCTGTCCATATTCGCCTACTACTTTCCCTTCTCTTCCTTATCCTACTATCGAATTCCAGTCCCCCACGACTATTAAGTTTTCGTCTCCCTTAACTCTCTGCAAATTTCTTTTCTCTCATCACACATTGCTTCGATCTCTTGATATCTGCGGGGCTAGTTGGCATATAAACTTTTACTACAGTGGTAGGCGTGGGCTTCGTGTCTGTATTGGCTACAATAATGCGTTCACTATGCTGTTCATAGTGGCTTATACGCGTTCACATTTTCTTATTCATTATTAAACTTAGTCTTGCATTACCCCTATCTGATTTTGTATTCATAACCCTGTATGCACCTGACGAGAAATCCTGTTTCTCCTGCCACTTCACTAACTCCCACTGTATCTAACTTTATGCTATGCAGTTCTCTTTATAAATTTTCTAACCTACCTGTCCGATTAAGGGATTTGACATTCCACGTTCCGATCCATAGAACACCAGTTTTGTTTCTCCTGGAAACGAGATCCTCCTTAGTAGTCTCCACCCAGACATCCGAATGGGGGACTATTTTACCTCAGGAACATTTTACCCAAGGGGATGCCATCATCATTTAATCATATAGCAGAGCTGCAAAAATTACGGCTGTAGTTTCCCCTTGCTTTCAGCCGTTCGAATTTCCAGCACAGCCTGACGGTTTTGGTTGAGGTTACAAGGCCAGATTAGACAGTTATCCAGACTGTCGCCCTTGGAACTACTGGAAAGTCTACTGCCCCTCTTCAGGAACCACACGTTTGTCTGGCGTCTCAACAGAACTTATCCAAGCTTTCTTACATAAATCAAGTAAACGGTTTACTATTTGTTTTCAACATTCATACGTTTTACTAGTTTGTCATAAACGTGGCTACTAATACATAAGCTCAACGCAATATAAACACAGTCTGTGTGTGTCTTACACATTGTTACATCGCAACAACATTTATCTTACAGGAACTGGAAGTTAAAATCTGTGTTGTTTCACCTTGTCAACTTGCGTAAATTGATCAATGTATTGTGTACGTTATACATTGTGCTGGCAAAAGTCGTGTAGGACCTCTTTTTTTCCGAAAATAGTGCAGCAATTCGACGTGTCATGGACTCAGCAAGTCGTTGGAAGTCCCCTGTAGAAATATTGAACAGTGCTGCCTCTATAGCCGTACATAACTGCAAAAGTGTTACCGGAGCAGGATTCTGTGCACGAACTGACCTTCCGATTATGACCCGTAAAAGTTCGGTGGGATTCACTACGAGGGATCCGGTGGCCAAATCATTCGCTCGAATTATTCAGAATGTTCTTCAAACCAGTCACGAACAGTTGAGGCCACGAAGACTGACGTAGCGCACTGTCATCCACAAAAATTCCATCGTTATTTGGCTGCAAATGGTCTCCAAGTAGCCGAACACAACCATTTCCAGTCAATGATCAGTTGAGTTGGACCAGAGGACCCATCCATTCCATGCAAACACAGCCCACACCATTATGGAGCCACCATCAGGTTGCCCAGTGCCTTGATAATATTTGGGGGCCGGCCGCGGTGGCCGAGCGTTTCTAGGCGCTTCGGTCCGGAGCCGCGCTGCTGCTACGGTCGCAGGTCCGAATCCTGTCTCGGGCATGAACGTGTGTGATGTCCTTAGATTAGTTAGGTTTAAGTAGTTCTAAGTCTAGGAGACTGATGACCTCAGATGTTAAGTCCCATAGTGCTTAGATCCATTTTTGATAATTGGGGTCCATGGCTTCGTGGGATCTGTGACACACTTGAACCCCACCACCATCTCTTATCAACCGAAATCGGGAGTTATCTGACCAGGCCACGGTTTTCCGGTCGTGTAGGGTCCAACCGATAAGGTGACGAGCCCAGGAGAGGCACTTCACGCGATGTCTTGACACTGTCGATCTCGGAATGCTGAATTCCAAAACTGTTTCCGAAATGCAATGTTCCATGCGTCTAGCTCCAACTACTATTCCGCATCCAAAGTCTCTTAATTACCATCGTGTGTCGATCATCACGTCGAAAACCTTTTCACATGAATCACCTGAGTACAAATAACAGCTCCACCAATGCACTGCCCATTTATACGTTTGTGTACGCCATCCACTATGATCTCTATAAACTGAGGTGACAAGTCATGGAATAACGATTTGCACATACACAGAAGGAGATAGTATTTCATTAACAAGGTACAAAAGGGCAGTGCATTGGCGGAGCCATCATTTATACTCAGGCGATCCACGTGAGCAGGTTTCCAATGTGATTCTGGCCGCACGGAATGGTAGTTGGAGCCGGCCGCTGTGGCCGAGTGGTTCTAGGCGCTTCAGTCCGGAACCGCGCTGCTGCTACGGACGCAGGTTCGAATCCTGCCTCGAGCACGGTTGTGTGTGATGCTCTTAGGTTAGTTAGGTTTAAGTAGTTCTGATGACCTCAGATGTTAAGTCCCATAGTGCTTAGAGCCATTTGAACCAGTTTTTTTTTCTTTTTTTTTTTTTTAATGGTCGTTGGAGCCGGACCCATAGGACTTTCCGTTTCGGATATTGTTAGGAAATCGAATATTGCGAGATCCACAGTGTCAAGAGAGTGCCGAGAATACCAAATTTCAGGCAGACAGGGGGGGGGGGGGGGGGGGAGGGTACCGGGTTAGAGACAGGAAGGGCATTCAGGCTCTCCTGGCGCTACCCATGACAAATCCGTTAGTAACCATGTTGGCCCTGCGTCCATGTGGAACAAAGGCACAAGAAAAAGGACAAGACAGGAGACTTTGAGAAATACTAATCTTTCCCAGTCATTATAGTAATATTAGAGAGAAACATTTTTTCGATCGTTTATCTTTTTCTACAGATGATGCCAAATATAACAGATTAACAACTGTTCTGAAGTCTATCACAAGTATATGTATTTTTCCACGGGAGTAATAATTGTTTGTAATTCATAACTGTTGTAATGTGCGTCAATTTATTTCTTAACAAACGAAGATACCGAAGTGGTGTTCATAAAAGTCTATGTAAATGTTGGTGGGACATGATAACTGAACTGCTGTGAGCATGTTTTCTTTTTTTTTTCACTTTGAAGGCAAAAGGTCTCGAAAGCTGTTCTCCTCCTGCTACGCAGGGACGCTGAAAGACACGACGCTTCAGACACACAAAGAACAGTGCTAAAACTAAAAGAGTTCTAACAAGGGAACCTCCCCATCGCACCCCCCTCAGATTTAGTTATAAGTTGGCTCAGTGGATAGGCCTTGAAAAACTAAACACAGATCAAACGAGAAAACAGGAAGAAGTTGTGTGGAACTATGAAAAAAAATAGTAAAATATACAAACTGAGAAGTCCATGCGCAAGATAGGCAACATCAAGGAAAATATGAGCTCAGGAGCGCCGTGGTCCCGTGGTTAGCTTGAGTTGCTGCGGAACGGGAGGTCCTTGGTTCAAGTCTTCCCTCGACTGAAAATTTTACTTTCTTTATTTTCGCAAAGTTATGATCTGTCCCTTCGTTCATTTAAGCCTCTGTTCACTGTAATAAGTTTATTCTCTGTGTTTTGCGAGCACATCGCAAAACCGTGCGATTAGTAAACGAAAGGACGTGCCTCTCCAATGGGAACCGAAAACATTTGATCGCAAGGTCATAGGTCAACCGATTCCTCCACGGGAAAACACATCTGACTTATTCTATACGACTCTGGTGACGGCATGTGCGTCACATGACAGGAATATGTTGTCGACCCACCTAACTTGTACACTTGGCGAATGGGTAAAAAGATTCTTCTACCTTGCCCGATTTAGGTTTTCTTGTGGATGTGATAATCACTCCCAAAAAAGTGATGAAAACACAATAGTTTGTCATATAAACTGAAAATAAAAAATTAAACTTTTCACTCGAGGGAAGACTTGAACCTAGGACATCTCGTTCCGTAGCTGCTCCTGCTAACCACGGGACCACGGCGCTCCTTGACTCCCAGTGTCCTTGATGTTGTCTATGTTCGCATGGACTACTCAGTTTGTATATTTTATTAATTTTTTTCATAGTTCCACACAACTTCTTCCTGTTTTCTCGATTGATCTGTGTTCAGTTTTTCAAGGCCTATCCACTGTGCCAACTTATAACTAAATCTGAGGGGGGTGCGATGGGGAGGTTACCTTGTAAGTAGGGATACCAGTTTTCTGTTGATAACGTGTGATCCATGCCGGCTCGCATCGATCAATCGATCGCTAGATGGCGGTAGCGGGTCACGACTGTCGGTGGTTCTCCGCGCGAGGAGCTTTGATTGGCACGAAGGTTGACAGTCGGAATTTGCGGGCCGAATTTGAAGGAGCTCTTGAGGGGCGCGAGGCCGGTTGACCTCCGCTGTCTGGAGGCGACAGTCTCGTACTTTGTAAATGGAACACAGACCTCATCCCGCGAAGACGGTGTTTTGGGTTGGCTGTGATGGCGATGGACTCTGGAAATGTGCCTTCACCGAGCGTGTGGAGATTCTTAGTGCCACTTCGCTACCGATTCATCAAGTATTTTTGGTGGGATTCTTTCTGTGGCTTCTGCGCGTTGTTTTGTTAAAGTCGTAGTGCTGCGACTAGTTTCTCTTTGCCGGAAGGCCTGCTGTGTTTTTTATTTACGGGGGTTCGCTCCGAAATAACTGAAGTTTATCTTAATTAAAGCAACTCTGTTTCATTAAAGACATTAATCGGAACTTTCTTCGAAATGCGTTTAAGTTGCGTGGTCTGTGTTACAGAGCTGGTGGAGTTACGTTAATCAGAACTGCCTGTTTAACGTCGTCATTTTTCGAGTGGGTTGCCATGGACCATGTTGAGGGCTGCATTGTGTGTTGTTCCTCCTTTTAAATACAGTAAAGTCATATTTAATAAGAGTGCCTTTTCACTGTAATAATTTTAGTTAAGTATTTTTAGACCTTTCTGACGTGGTTGTTAGTTGACCTGTCCAGAGATTTTCTATGATAAATTATGTTAAAATAAGAATGTACTTGTCCACTGTAGTTGTTACGGACAGCCTGGTAAACCAAGAGATTCTGTTGCTTCCCGAGGAAGAGCTGCCAGATTCATTACTTATCGCTAGTGTCTTACCTCAAAAAAATGTTATAAGTCATCCGGGCGATGTGGACGAGCGGTTCTAGGCGCTTTAGTCTGGAACCATCCGACTGCTACGGTCGCAGGTTCGAATTCTGCCTCGGACATGGATGTGTGTGATGTCCTTAGATTAGTTAGGTTTAAATAGTTCTAAGTTCTAGGGGACTGATGACCTCAAATGTTATGTCCCATAGTGTTCAGAGCCATTTGAACCATTTTTTGTTAGAAGTCAGCAAGTTTGGTTTTTTCATTTCAAAATAGTCTGTAATGACTGTTACTGCTGCTTATCGCCATATTCCCTGGTTGGGTACACGTATGTTTTTTATGTATTTATGTTTTGTTCTTAAGTGGTAATGTAATGAAATATATGCCGCCCTTTGTAAGGCAGTGCACTCTTAATAGTTTTCTAGTATTAGTTCTTAGTCTGTTCCAGTTCACGTTGTACGGGACGTGCCCCGTAAACCCGTGGGTGCCGAGTTCACACCGCCTACCCTGTCCGTTAGGTTATCCAGCCTGTCGCGGGGCTGAATTGTTTCTGTACAGCTTCTCCTGGTTCTGAACTTATGTCACCAATGGACATGACGCATTGCCTGTGTTGCTACTCCTATTACCAAATTTGCTGTAATCATTTAAGATATAAACTTAAGAGCCAACTGAATTTTTTTTGTTGTAAATGTTAAGGTTTTGATTATTAATAAGCAGCTTGGGTATCTTCAAATATCTGACAATGTTGGACAAACTGCTTAGTTTCTTAATTGTTGAACAGTGGCATATAGGTGTCCGGGCAAAAAAATTGGAACTGATTAATAATTGCTGCTTGAATAATTAAAAAGTTAATTGGAAAGAATAGTTGAAATAAATTGTAAGGTACACATATTCTGGGAGAACTTTAACCGGTACTAATATCCCGAGGGCATGCAGCTTTACTGTATGGTTAAATGATGATGGCGTCCTCTTGGGTAAAATATTTCGGAGGTAAAATAGTCCCCCATTCGGATCTCTGGGCGGGGACTACTAGGGAGGACGTTGTTATCAGGAGAAAGAAAACTGGCGTTCTACGGATCGGAGCGTGGAATGTCAGATACCTTAATCGGGCAGGTAGGTTAGAAAATTTAAAAAGGGAAATGGATTGGTTGAAGTTAGATATAGTGGGAATTAGTGAAGTTCGTTCGATGGCAGGAGGAACAAGACTTTTGGTCAGGTGAATATAGGGTTATAAATACAAAATCAAATAGGGGTAATGCAGGAGTAGGTTTAATAATGAATAAAAAAATAGGAGTGCGGGTAAGCTACTACAAACAGCATAATGAACGCATTATTGTGGCTAAGATAGACACGAAGCCCATGCCTACTACAGTAGTACAAGTTTATATGCCAACTAGCTCTGCTGATGATGAAGAAATTGATGAAATGTATGATGAGATAAAAGAAATTATTCAGGTAGTGAAGGCAGACGAAAATTTAATAGTCATGGGTGACTGGAATTCGAGAGTAGGAAAAGGGAGAGAAGGAAATATAGTGGGTGAATATGGATTGGGGGAGAGAAATGAAAGAGGAAGCAGTCTGGTAGAATTTTGCACAGAGCATAAGTTAATCATAGCTAACACGTGGTTCAAGAATCATAAAAGAAGGTTGTATACATGGAAGAATCCTGGAGATACTAGAAAGTATCAGATAGATTATATAATGGTAAGACAGAGATTTAGGAACCAGGTTTTAAATTGTAAGACATTTCCAGGGGCAGATGTGGACTCTCACCACAGTCTATTGGTTATGAACTGTAGATTAAAACTGAAGAAACTGCAAAAAGGTGGCAATTTAAGGAGATGGGACCTCGATAAAGTGACTAAACCAGAGGTTGTACAGAGTTTCAGGGAGAGCATAAGGGAACAATTGACAGGAATGAGGGAAAGAAATACAGTAGAAGAAGAATGGGTAGCTCTGGGGGATGAAGTAGTGAAGGCAGCAGAGGATCAAGTAGGTAAAAAGACGAGGGCTAGTAGAACTCCTTGGGTAACAGAAGAAATATTGAATTTAATTGATGAAAGGAGAAAATATAAAAACCCAGTAAATGAAGCAGGCAAAAGGGAATACAAACGTCTCAAAAATGAGATCGACAGGAAGTGCAAAATGGCTAAGCAGGGATGGCTAGAGGACAAATGTAAGGCTTATCTCACTAGGGGTAAGATAGATACTGCCTACAGGAAAATTAAAGAGACCTTTGCAGAAAAGAGAGCCACTTGTATGAATATCAAGAGCTCAGATGGAAACCCAGTTCTAAGCAAAGAAGGGAAAGCAGAAAGGTGGAAGGAGTATACAGAGGGTCTATACAAGGGCGATGTACTTGAGGACAATATTATGGAAATGGAAGAGGATATAGATGAAGATGAAATGGGAGATACGATACTGCGTGAAGAGTTTGACAGAGCACTGAAAGACCTGAGTCGAAACAAGGTCCCGGGAATAGACAACATTCCATTGGAACTACTGACGGTCTTGGGAGAGCCAGTCCTGACAAAACTCTACCATCTGGTGAGCAAGATGTATGAGACATGCGAAATACCCTCAGACTTCAAGAAGAATATAATAATTCCAATCCCAAAGAAAGCAGGTGTTGACAGATGTGAAAATTACCAAACTATCAGTTTAATAAGTCACAGCTGCTAAATAATAACGCGAATTCTTTACAGACGAATGGAAAAACTGGTAGAAGCCGACCTCGGGGAAGACCAGTTTGGATTCTGCAGCAATGTTGGAACACGTGAGGCAATACTGACCCTACGACTTATCTTAGAATATAGATTAAGGAAAGGCAAACCAACATTTTTAGCATTTGTGGACTTAGAGAAAGCTTTTGACAATGTTGACTGGAATACTCTCTTTCAAATTCTAGAGGTGGCAGGGGTAAAATACAGGGAGCGAAAGGCTATTTTCAATTTGTACAGAAACCAGAAGGCAGTTACAAGAGTCGAGGGGCATGAAAGGGAAGCAGCGGTTGGGAAGGGAGTGAGACAGGGTTGTAGCCTGTCCCCGATGTTATTCAATCTGTGTATTGAAAGCAGTAAAGGAAACAAAAGAAAAATTCGAAGTAGGTATTAAAGTCCATGGAGAAGAAATAAAGACGTTGAGGTTCGCCGATGACATTGTAATTCTGTCAGAGACAGCCAAGGACTTGGAAGAGCAGTTGAACGGAATGGACAGTGTCTTGAAAGGAGGATATAAGATGAACATTAACAAAAGCAAAACTAGGATAATGGAATGTAGTTGAATTAAGTCGGGTGATGCTGAGGGAATTAGATTAGGAAATGAGACACTTAAAGTAGTAAAGTAGTTTTGCTATTTGGGGAGCAAAATAACTGATGATGGTCGAAGTAGAGACGATATAAAATGTGAACTGGCAATGGCAAGGAAAGCGTTTCTGAAGAAGAGAAATTTGTTAACATCGGGTATAGATTTAAGTGTCAGGAAGTCGTTTCTGAAAGTATTTGTGTGGAGTGTAGCCATGTATGGAAGTGAAACATGGACGATAAATAGTTTGGACAAGAAGAGAATAGAAGCTTTCGAAATGTGGTGCTACAGAAGAATGCTGAAGATTTGATGGGTAGATCACATAACTAATGAGGAGGTACTGAATAGAATTGGGGAGAAGAGGAGTTTGTGGCACAACTTGACAAGAAGAAGGGACCGGTGGGTAGGACATGTTCTGAGGCATCAAGGGATCACAAATTTAGCATTGGAGGGCAGCAGGGAGGGTAAAAATCGTAGAGGGAGACCAAGAGATGAATACACTAAGCAGATTCAGAAGGATGTAGGTTGCAGTAAGTACTGGGAGATGAAGAAGCTTGCACAGGATAGAGTAGCATGGAGAGCTGCATCAAACCAGTCTCAGGACTGAAGACAGCAACAACAACAACAATAGTATCAACAGACCTTCAGTATCCATACATTTAAGGTCAATACTCATCCTTTAAGGTTCCGTACCTCTTCTCCTTAGTTCCACTGTGCACAGAGCTGATTATGACAATGCTGATGGTATTGTCGTGTAACCACTCCGCCACAGGCCGTGCATTATGAACAGGTGCTCGATCGTGTTGAAAGATGCAGTCGCCATCCCCGAATTGCTCTTCAATAGTGGGGAGCAAGAAGGTGCTTAAAACATCAATGTAGGCCTGTGCTATGATAGCGCCACGCAAAACAAGAAGTGGCGCAAGCCCCCTCCATGAAAAACACGACCACAGCACAACAGTACCGCCTCCGAATTTTACTGTTGGCACTATACACGCTGGCAGATGACATTCACCGGGTATTCGCTATACCCACACCCTGCCATCGGATCACAACATTGTGTACCGTGATTCGTCTTTCCACGCGACGTTTTTCCACTGTTCAATCGTCCAATGTTTACGCCCTTTACACCAAGCGAGGCGTCGTTTGGCGTTTAACGGCGTGATTTGTGGCCTATGAGCAGCCGCTCGACCATGAAATCCAACTTTTCTCACCTTCTGCCTTACTGTCATAGTACTTGCAGTGGACCCTGATGCAGTTTGGAATTCCTGTGTGATGGTCTGGATAGATGTATGCCTATTACACATTACGACCCTCTTTAACTGTCGGCGGTCTCTGTCAGTTAACAGACGAGGTCGGCCTGTGCGCTTTTGTATTGTACGTGTCGCTTCACGTTTCCACTTCACTATCAGTTCGGAAACAGTGGACCTAGGGATGTTTAGGAGTGTGGGAATCTCGCGCACAGACGTATGACACAAGTGACATCCTATCACCTGACCACATTCGAAGCCCGCGAGTTCCACGGAGCGCCCCATTCTGCTGTCTCACGATGTCTAATGAATACTGAGGTCGCTGATATGGAGTACCTGGTAGTATGTGACAGCACAATGCAACTAATATGAAAAACGTACATTTTGGGAGGTATACGGATAATTTTGATCACTTATTGTAGCTAGACTACCTGTTGTTGAAACTTGAACCTTGTTTCTCGTTGTTAACACGCTCTTGGAGTTTTGCTGCAAGAATCTGGGCATACGAGGGTTGACCGAAAAGTAATGCCTCCACCTTCGTAACTCTTCAACAGTTGGTGTCATTGGTATGCGGCAGGTACTGGCTTGTTCCGTAGCCTTTTCTCTACAGCTGCAGTTGGCGGGAAGCCTTAGCACTGAACGGTTGTGTTATTACAGTGTAAAGTATGGAACCCTGCGCAGACGGTCGGTCAGTGCGATTTAGGCAACGTGCAGTCATTGAATTCTTGACAGCAGAAGGTGTCACCCCAAAGAAGATTCACCAGAGAATGAAAGCAGTTTATGGTGATTGTGCTGGCGTGAGTACTGTGCGTCGTTGGGCGAGTAAGATGTTGAGGCAGGAACCTGCGTGACAGACAAAGAGTTGGACGTCCTGTGACAGAAACCACCGAGTTTCACAAGCAAGATGTTGCCAGATTGATTCAGGACGATCTTCTTATTACTCAGAGAGAAACTGCAAGTATAATCGGCATTTCACAAGAACATGTGGGTCACATTATTGTTTTGCTTGGCTATCGGAAAATCTGTTCACTATGGGTATCCCGGATGCTGACTCTTGAAATGAAAGTGCACAGACTTGAAATTTTCCAGAAACTCCTCTCGCGTTACGAGAGTGAAGGTGACGCCTTTCTCTGTTCAACTGTGACAGGAGACGAAACTTGGGTACACCTTTACGATCTGGAGACGAAACATCGACCTATGGAATATTGACACAAAGACTCACCCCAGAAAAAGGAATTCAAGATTCAGCCCTCAGCTGGAAAAATCATGCCTACAGTGTTCTGGGACGCAGATGGTGTTATCCATGTTGATTTCCTTGATCGTGGAACAACAATAAATTCAGAGCGTTATATCACAATGCTGCGAACTGTCAAACGACGGCTTACAAGTGTACGAAAGGAAAAGGGAAATGTTTTCCTGCAGCATGACAATGCCAAACCACACACATCACGTGCCACCACAGCAGAACTTCAGAGACTGAATCTCACCACCGTACGGCATCCTTCATACAGTCCAGATTTAGCAGCATCTGACTTCCATCTGTTTCCGATAATGAAAGACGATCTGTGGGGACATCATTATGCTTCTGATGAAGACGTTGAGAGAACCGTGAGACTGTGGCTGCGGAAACAGAATGTCGAGTTCTTCCATGACCGCTTCAGAAAACGTGTTCATCGTTGGCAGGTGATTATGTGGAAAAGTGAATATTGGTAATTAAAGATCACATTCTAAGGATTATTTCTGCATTTGATTTATTATAATATTCCCATCCAAATCCGATTAACGAAGGTGGAGGTATTACTTTTCATTCAACCCTCGTAGTTTCCAAAATGCTATCCCAGTCTCACTCTCAAAAAAATGGTTCAAATGGCTCTGAGCACTATGGGACTTAACCGCTGAGGTCTTCAGTCCCCTAGAACTTAGAACTACTTAAACCTAACTAACCTAAGCACATCACACACATCCATGCCCGAGGCAGGACTCGAACCTGCGACCGTAGCGGTCGCGCGGTTCTAGACTGTAGCGCCTAGAACCGCTCGGCCACCCCGGCCGGCTCTCACTCTCAAATAATGAGAAAACATCGAGACTCTATCCAAGATATATCATGTCGCACTTTCAGGAAAACATAGCAATGTCATCACCAAATCAGTATATTCTGGTGCGGAGAACGGGACTACTACTATTGTCTGTTGGAGACACCTTCAATCACCTTAGTGACTTGTCGGTAGGTGAAATTATCAGTAATCTCCCAGTCCGCTGCCTCCAGTTTTTCGGCTAGTAAATGGCTAATTTGAGCAGAATACAACACTAGTATATAGGAGCCCAAGTGGTCCTGACAAAGTAATAAATACGTAACCCTAATGCAGCTCAATAGCAACAGACGCTGAAATGTTGTTCAGTATCTCACCAATTAGGATCCATATCCAAGATATATCATGTCGCACACTCAGCAAAAACATAGCAATGTCATCACCAAATCAATACGTTCAGCTGCGGAGAACGGAACTATTACTGTAGTCTGTTGGACACACTTTCAATCAGCTTAGTGACTTTTTGGTAGGAGAAATATCAATAATCTCCCAGTCCACTGCTTCCAATTTTTCGGCCAGTAAAAGGCTAATTTGAGCAGACTACAACACTAGGATATAGGAGCCCAGCCGGCTGCGGTGGTCTCGCGGTTAAGGCGCTCAGTCCGGAACCGCGCGACTGCTACGGTCGCAGGTTCGAATCCTGCCTTGGGCATGGATGTGTGTGATGTCCTTAGGTTAGTTAGGTTTAAGTAGTTCTAAGTTCTAGGGGACTGATGACCACAGATGTTAAGTCCCATAGTGCTCAGAGCCATTTGAACCAGCCATAGGAGCCCAAGTGGCCCTGACAAAGTAATAAATACGTAACCCTAATGCAGCCCACTAACAACAGACGGTGAAATGTTGGTCACTATCTCACCAATTAGGAGGTTATCACACATCCAGAATTAGTTTATAAATTTCGTTTCAATTAAGAATTCCAGCTCGAAATTTCTTTCTTCGGCAACCGCGCTATTTCTCATGCGTTTTACTAGAACAATGAAGGATAACTTTCCGTTAGTACTCGAAATTCCGAACAGGTGCGACTGTAATTATTGGAGTTCATGAGCTAATGATAAACACTCGTAGTACTTGCAACAACTAAATGTGCAACCCTTGTACAGTATTCCAAACTGTCAATAAGATTTACGTCGTAAAGCTTTCTGGCAGATTGAACATTGTAACTGAGTATCAGAACGCGACTCCATCCAGGGCCCTTGCCTTTCGCGAACATTGCTCTTATCGACTGAGCTACCCAGGGACCACCAGCTCTCTCATCCTGTATCCTGCCAGTACCTCTCTTACTTCTCGTTGCGTCACGTGGTTTTCGCCCGTCACCAAGTATTGAACAATCCTCTACAGATTGAATACGTCGGCTTCCTGGACAACTCCTTTAACTCTAGAATTTTCTGTTATCACACTAAAAGCGTAATTTACAAATAAATTTAACACAGGGAAACACAATTTGAAGGCAGCTCGTACATTTGTCGGATTATTATCTATTATCCGCTCCACGTCACTAGAATTTCGTGAATCCATACTGATTTCACTAGAAGACAGCTCTCCGACTTTTGCACCATGTATCACCTACTAGGCAGCATATTCCGGTCACTTACAAAAAGAAGAGCATTTCGTTAACAGAGTAATTATATTTTTAATCACAGATTCACACAGGAGATAAAATTAAGAATTCAGTGGCACTTGTCATGGCCCGATTTGGTAGATATTGAACAAATTAGAAAATTTTATAGGCAGATTCTAGCAATAATATCAATTTTCTTCGACCTCCTAGGCCCATCCATGTGTTGTCTAGATTCTGGACCATCAGATGCTGGGGCCGAATGAATTTTATCGCCTCAATAGTTAATTCTAAAAACTCACAAGATGGCGTAAATCGGTAAAACAGAGAGCTGTTACGTTAAAATCCACAACGCGGGAGGAGAGTCATTCTCCTGGCGCCTCCGCAGGATGGCCAACTTAAACGCTAGGCAGTCTTCATCCGCTTCTCCTGTCAAAAGACGCTGCATCAGTCAGCGCTGCCCTTGCAAAAATGTTGACTGCAGGCACTATTTCTTTCCGGATCACGCACTCCGCTGTGTTTGCCACTCAGACAGTAACTTCAGCCCACTGTCACACAGACTTCAGAGGGAACCCATTCAGTTAGAGATATATGACGGTGTTGTTATTTCGCCAGCGCAGAAGTTGTCGCCATCTTTAGTTGACATGAAGTGTTTTCCATTTCTTTGGAATCAGTCAGATGTAAAATCACGTCCGCAGCTCGTGGTCGTGTGGTAGCGTTCTCGCTTCCCGCGCCCGGGTTCCCGGGTTCGATTCCCGGCGGGGTCAGAGATTTTCTCTGCCTCGTGATGACTGGGTGTTGTGTGATGTCCTTAGGTTAGTTAGGTTTAAGTAGTTCTAAGTTCTAGGGGACTGATGACCATAGATGTTAAATCCCATAGTGCTCAGAGCCATTTGAACCATTTTTTTGTAAAATCACGTGATAGGATTCTCCACGTGGTGCGAGAATGTCTAGTCGTTGACCTCGACCGCCGGAATCACGCGCGCTCGTTTCGTGAGTTGCATGCGCATCGCTTAGCGCTGCTGATTGTGTAACAGTTGCCGCTCTTTCTGCCCTTTGTATCGGAATGTCTTGTCTTTAGTTGTCAGTCACAATTTCTCCTGTACGTTTCTTATGATAGTATAGCACATTTCACTTGTTAAAAATTTCTAGGGGTTGGACGCACTTGTACTGGGCGAGCCAGAAGTTACGAAACTCTAAATTAAAAAAAAAAAATAGTGTGGTGAAAAACAGTTTCTTACCTGCGACGGTGTTTGTGTTGGCTATGAATGAGAGACACATAGCACGCGATATCCAACAGTTTTCCGGCCTTTTTATGCCAGTGTTGAGTTATCTGCGCGCGAACCAACATGCGTTTTTCCCAAGCCGAACATTCTTGAAAGTTATTTCAAATAGCAGTATTTCTTGAAATGTCAGGAAGACTTTATAGCTTTTACTAAAACTAGGGTGCCAAACAGATCGATTTCACACACAGTCGCTTGTTTCAGAGGAACTGGTATTATGCATGAATGTGAACTTTCCGGCGGTGTGATGCTTCATTGGAAAATATCTCAGCATCTTTGCCACGTGCACCAAGAAAGTCGCTAGGAAAAATATCACCAAACCGGAATGTCTTACAGGCATTTCAATGGTTCAAGAACCATTTATAATGGATCAAATCAGATCTTACAGGAGTGTTCGCAGAGCCGCAAAGATACCGAAACTCCGACCACATTGCATTCAAGTTGTGTCTGAGCTTCGAGAACCTAAAGAGAAAGACAACGTTACTGGAAATGGTTTTTGCATTTCATTCGCAACAGAGTCCGGGGATTTGGTTATGTTTTCTACTCGGATGAAGCGTGTTTTCAGGTAAATGGCTATGTCAAAACTAGAACGACAGATGCTAGAGTTCATGAAACACTCATGTCCTCCATGAGATCACATTACTTCCACAGAAGGTTGAAGTTTCACACAAAAGAACTGTAGGTCCAATTTTTTTTTCTCAGAAACGATAACAGTTGGACGTCAGCAGGGCACCATAATGCAGTTCATAGAACGGTTAGATGCTGGTGAACTACACTACTGGCTGGAGCAAGATGGTGGCACAGTGCACGCGGATGATAACACCAAGAAAAAGTTGCGTCAATTATTTGGGAGATACGTCATTTTACGTGACCTGCGGTCGCCTAGATGTCCAAATTTAAATCTCGCCTACTGTTTTCTTTGGAGACATCTGAAGGATAACGTCTATAAGGAGGACCCTCCCACACTCCACCAACTGAAGCACAACATCGAAGACGAGGCCTCCTTCATAAGTGTAACGGTCATCCAAAAAGTATCAGATAACATGAAGAAACATGTTAAGTTGTGCGCTGCAGCACATGGAAGTCATTTTCAGCATCTATTACACTACTGGCCATTAAAATTGCTACACCACGAAGATGACGTGCCACAGACGCGAAATTTAACCGACAAGAAGAAGATGCTGTGATATGCAAATGACTAGCTTCTCAGAGCATTCACACAAGGTTGGCGACGGTGGCGATACCTACAACGTGCTGACTTGAGGAAAGTTTCCAACCGATTTCTCATACACAAACAGCAGTTGACCGGCCTTGCCTGGTGAAACGTTGTTGTGATGCCTCGTGTAAGGAGGAGAAATGCGTACCATCACGTTTCCGACTTTGATAAAGGTCGGATTGTAGCCTATCGCGATTGCGGTTTATCGTATCGTGACATTGCTGCTCGCGTTGGTCGAGATCCAATGATTGTTAGCACCATATGGAATCGGTGGGTTCAGCAGGGTAATACGGAACGCCGTGCTGGATCCCAACGGCCTTGTATCATTAGCAGTCGAGATGACAGGCATCTTATCCGCATGGCTGTAACGGATCGTGCAGCCACGTCTCGATCCCTGAGTCAACGATGGAGACGTTTGCAAGACAACGACCATCTGCACGAACAGTTCGGCGACGTTTGCAGCAGCATGGACTATCAGCTCGGAGACCATGGCTGCGGTTACCCTTGACGCTGCATCACAGACAGGAGCGCCTGCGATGGTATACTTAACGACGAACCTGGGTGCACGAATGGCAAAACGTCATTTTTTCGGATGAATCCAGGTTCTGTTTACAGCATCATGATGGTCGCATCCGTGTTTGGCGACATCGCGGTGAACGCACATTGGAAGCGTGTATTTGTCTTCGCCATACTGACGTATCACCCGGCGATATGGTATGGGATGCCATTTGTTACACGTCGCGGTCACCTCTTGTTCCCGTTGATGGCACATTGAACATTGGACGTTACATTTCAGATGTTTTGCGACCCGCGGCTCTGCCCGTCATTCGATCCCTGCGAAACCCTAAATTTCAGCAGGATAATGCACGACGGTAGTTGCAGGTCCTGTACGGACCTTTCTGGATACAGAAAATGCTGCCCTGGCCAGCACATTCTCCAGATCTCTCACCAATTGAAAACGTCTGGTCAATGGTGGCCGAGCAACTGGCTCGTCACAATACGCCGGTCACTACTCTTTATGAACTGTGGTACCGTGTTGAAGCTGCATGGGTAGCTGTACCTGTACACGCCATCCAAGCTCTGTTTGAATCAATGCCCAGGCGTATCAAGGCCGTTATTACGGCCAGAGGCGGTTGTTCTGGGTACTGATTTCTCAGGATCTATGCACCCAAATTGCGTGAAAATGTAATCACATGTCAGTTGTAGTATAATACATTTGTCCAATGAATACCTGTTTATCATCTGCATTTCTCCTTGGTGCAGCAATTTTAATGGCCAGTAGTGTATTAGAAAAAAAAGGTACAGTCATATTAAGAGACAATATTTATACAAAAATTCTTAACACAAATTGCATTTACGGCTGAAGGCCTTATTGACAAGGAATTCAAATTAGTTGTCCGCTGAAGGTCCCAATAATAATTACTCAAGAGTTGACGACTGATGGCCTAGATAACATATTCCTATTAAAATATTACTAAAAAAAGGACAATCATATTCAGAAAAAATATCTCATTAAAAATTCTTAAGACAAATTGCGTTCACAGCTGAAGGACTTATTGACAAGAAATTAAAATTATTTGTCAGCTGAAATTAATTTGATGGCCGAAGGCCTACATGGGAAACTCTTACTAAAATATTGTAAAAAAGGACAATCATATTATGAGACAATATCTAATTAAAAATTCTTAAGACAAAATTGCATTCACGAGAAATTCAAATCAAGAGAGAAGTGGGCCTCATACAGTGCTCCAAGGATCGACCTGGGGAAGTCGCTCAACTTCGTAAATGATGAGACAGGCAGCCAAGAGTTGTATTCACTTAACCGGATGGCAACTCAAACTAGTGACAGTTTAAACGCCGGTCAACACTTTTGCAACATCTACCTAACGTCTGATAACCAACACAATGATGGATTAACCCAGGCAAGGCAGAAACGGCAGACAGCACTGCAGCTTCTGAATCCGGTGTTTAGAACATCCGGAAGCAGAAGGACCCACTACGACCAAAGTAGTCCAAAGGAAACAAATATCCGAACCACAATCAAAGTGGCTGTCGAACTCCATGCCTTACCGGACAGCAGCGGCAAGTTGAGGAAAGGTACACTGCCGCGAAAATACGCTAACCTCCAGGGCAGGTAACTGGGGCGTTAGCGGCCACTAGGCAAAAAAATACCGCTGGTTGAACTTCATCAATAAACACAAGGAATTCGCCAACTCCAAACACTCCACTCGTTGCACTTTGTCTCGGCAACCCTGCGAGCAGCAACGAACGAACAAACGGCGTGATCTCAAAATAGTGGAGGTTTCACTACTGGGTTAATGTTCACTGAACTCAAACGTCCTGGGTCTGGTGGAGAACGAGGTTGTCGCCCTTACAGCTACAGCCCCTCAATCCGGCAGTGTTCGTGTGACGCCAGCAGTCCCGGCATGTCCGCGCGCTGTCGGACCTCACCGCTGCTCTGCTGCTCTGTTCCAGCCGAACTGCCTGACGCTGTCCGACCCAGAAAACAATTGTCGTCCCTCCAAAGATAGTACCACCGTACTAGATATCGATAACCGCTGGTGCTGACACTCACAGACAGACAACACTAACAAACGTAGTGGCGCCAGTAAGCACAAGAAGAAAACGAGACGCCACTATCCCTATTACACGATGCCAACCTACCAACACAAGCTGCAACACGGCACAGAGGTATCGTTCATAAGTGTAACGATCATCCAAAAAGTATCAGATAACATGAAGAAACGTGTTAAGGTGTGTGCTGCAGCACATGGAAATCACTTCCAGCATCTATTATATTGTGACTGTATAGATTCTAAGTGCACTCATAAATACTTGCATTTTTCAAGTTTATGGTTGTGTAACTTCTCGCTCAGCCTGTATTTCTTGTTCGGCTGTTTTATCGTGTTTCTTTTATTTCCTCCGAAGGACCGACTTGATGACGAGTAATCGAAAATTGTGACTAGTGTCGTCCTACATTGTAACAAGACTACCTCACAACATTCGTATTTCACTTATTTACCGCCTGTCTGGTGTTGAGTTTGTGGACTTACTATCTAACTTCTTTTGTGGAATCACCTGCTGTAGAGTTGAATACCGACGCTGCTACGGTCAGGGGAGAAAAGATATGCAAGAAGGCTCATTTTATTTGCTGATGGGAAAGAGCAATAGACACGACAATAAAATCAGTTTAATTTTGGAAATTTGTGGTAAGTTCCTATGGGACCAATCTGCTGAGGTCATCGGTCCCTAGGTTTACACACTACTTAAACTGACTTACATTAAGGACAACATACACAAACGCACACCCATGCCCAAGGAGCACTCGAACCTCCGACGGGAGGAGCCGCGCGAACTATGGCAAGGCGCCTCAGACCGCACGGCTATCAGTTTAATTTTTTTCATTTTGGCTTCTTCAACCAATTTCGCACACGCTACAAATAGTCCCACGTTCTGTGTGTCTTAACTGAAGTGGCGTATCTTAACCAGTCATTTAAAGTATTCTGTGACATTTTGGTTCAGATTTTGGGTAGATATAACGTTAGACAAATATCAATTGAAAGAACGTAAAATTTCACAGTTCAGGCCACGCAAACAGTTCTGGAAAATACATATGGTACCTTCACGCTGTGTAATACGATCATTGTTACAGGAGAACTTTTGTGTCTGATTCTAAGTACCAGCGATTGATCTCAACAACACACAGACTGATAAATTTATTATTGTAACTGCGTGGAAATCTGAAGGATCCCAATCGTAATAGCTTTCACAATTACTGAACTACACTGTTGAACTGCGGCAGTCAGTTCGAATTATCTTATAATTGTTTGCGACATTCAAACCTCCAATAACAGCTATTTTAAATTGTTTTAACTAGACTGTATTCAACCACATCCCATAATCCATAAATATGTTGTCAGTCTCAAACAACCTCCCACTGTGAGAGAAGGTTCGCTAATACAGTTCAGTCTTCTATTAGCCATACGGTGTTGAGAAGTAATAAAAATCTTTGGAAGATAAGTTTCTGGACCACGTCGTTTGAAGAATGGCAGAAGCTCTTTTAGAACACACGGGACAGGATCATTTTACGGAGGCGATCAAGTCAACGGTCGTCCAACAACGTTAAGAACAAACAGCGAGAGTGTTCGCGCGGCTCTCGCAGCACAACATGTGACTGTAAACACGTTACGTGTCACATGCGATTACCTCTGGCTGCCAGTGTAATCGATCTTAAGAGAAAACAGCGTGGAAATAGACGCTCGAGTCACCCATTTCTCAGTTCATTTAACAGAAAGCAGCTTGCTGCTGCACATGTGTAAGCGACTGATTAAAGATACTCACTAGCAGCTAAATCGCTCATGTGCAGATAACACACTGATTAACGCCCGGCAGTTCCCGTACTTCTTGTAACTGATACAATGTGTACATAAAACATTGCTCCATAAAGATTATGGAAGTTGCGTCTTTGTATACAAGTGGTTGCATAAAACTGATAAGAGTCGCAGTCATGACCAGTCAACTCGAACTCGATTTCTGTTACCAGGTAATTAATGACAAGCTGTATTATTCTCATAGTTATGCTTACCGTAACTGTTTGACATTTTTTTTTTTTTTTTTTTTTTTTTTACAGGGAGGCTCCCTACTTAAGATAGAGCACACCCAGTCACTTCTCATTCCTGAAAGTAACACATTGTTTAGTGGCGCTTTCTGAAATTATTTATATAGTGAAAGATACAGCCAGCTTTGTGGTGGAACGCCGTGGTTCGCCTGTGATCTATGAAACCGATTCTTATTTCTTACCTCTCCCTCAAACCTGTGGCAGACGTGCACTGAAATACTTGGGATTTTCAAATTATTGTTGCGGTACTTAGGAAAAAAAACTTCGGTCATGTATGAAGGTAAGTTTCTTCTTCTTCTTCTTCTTCTTCTTCTTCTACCACCACTACTGCTACTCCCTCAAGCATTAGACTAGTTGGTCTACCAATAATATTTCTTCCTTTACGGATATACTGTAGGAGTTGTTTTGGAATACGTTCATCGACCATTCTTCCTGTCTGTTCTTTCCATTCCCTTCTGTGTTTCTTAACCTAGTCATTTATGTTGTAACTTCATACATTCTTCCTGAATGCCTAATTTTTTAATATCTCTTCATGTTACTCTGTGAAATGTTCTAAAAGATATCAGTTCGGTTGCAAGGAGTCTACAATATGTTCTAGAGTTTGTAGTCTAGTTTCACTTGCATATATTCCACAAAGAACTTCCATAACTTTATAAAATTTTAGGATGTTGTCCTTTTGTACTTTTCCCCTGAGCGTTCTTCTGACAGCGCCACACATCAAACTGAATCTCTCAACCTTTTTTCGATATCCACTTCGCCGACGTATGCCATGCCACAGCCGAAGAATCTGAAAGAGGTAACTTGTTCAATAGTTTTGTTTTCTAACATGAATTTACGTCTAACAGGTTGTAATCCTTGGAATGCCATGCACTGTATTTTCTTTGCCGATATGCTTCAATTATGTTGCTTTGCTACTTTGTATGTTCAAAAAATGGTTCAAATGGCTCCGAGCACTATGGGACTTAACATCTGAGGTCATCAGACCCCTAGAACCTAGAACTACTTAAACCTAACTAACCTAAGGACATCACACACATCCATGCCAGAGGCAGGATTCGAACCTGCGACCGTAGCGTTCGCGCGGTTCCACACTGAAGAGCTGGCTCTAGGCCTATAGTTCATACCGCGGATTATCCTAAAAACAGATCTAGGGCAAAAGACGTGGAGCCCTCAGTACTCAAACGTTTAAAGATAACTGAACTAGATTTTTAATGACGTCCACTGATACCTGCAAGCAATAATAATAATAATAATAATAATAATAAAAATAATAATCAAGGGAGTGGGTGAAATAGTTAAAACAACGAAATTTTATGCAAAATGAGTGAGATTCATTGTCCAGGACATTGTGCCTGATGCGCTTAACATACTCGTATTTTATTCCATATCAAAATGCTCAAGTTAACGCAGTGAGAAATAATTATTTATGCTTCTTCAACTCTGAATAAGAATTGTTCGCTAACACCGTCACACTGTGTTCAAATATTACTCACATTTGTCAATAGAAAAGCTCAGAAGCTTATTCATCTATGGCAGACTCGATCAAGAAGCACTCCACGGGTGCTCACCGAGCGAGGTGGTGCAGTGGTTAGCACACTCGGCTCGCATTCGGGAGGACGACGGTTCAATCCCGCGTCCGGCCATCCTGATTGGGTTCTAGGCGCTACAGTCTGGAGCCGAGCGACCGCTAGGGTCGCAGGTTCGAATCCTGCCTCGGGCATGGATGTGTGTGATGTCCTTAGGTTAGTTAGGTTTAAGTAGTTCTAAGTTCTAGGCGACTGATGACCTCAGAAGTTAAGTCGCATGACGCTCAGAGCCATTTGAACCATTTGAGCCATTCTGATTTAGGTTTTCCGTTCAAAAATGGTTCAAAGGGCTCTGAGCACTATGGGACTTAACATCTGAGGTCATCAGTCCCCTAGAACTTAGAATTACTTAAACCTGACTAACCTAAGGGCATCACACACATCCATGCCCGAGGCAGGATTCGAACCTGCGACCGTAGCGTCGCGCTGTTCCAGACTGAAGCGCCTAGAACCGCTCGGCCACAGGGGCCGGCATCCAGCTTCATCTGAGAGATGTACAGTGTAGCATCCGTCTCAATGACCTGTTTGTCCAATCTAAGAACTTATAAGACTCTTATAATATGTAGCCCAAAGAACAATATCCTCGACTGCGCAGACAAGTCGATGAAGCTATTTTGATATTCTATTCAACTTTTGTGTGCAAACGGTGTTTCTGTAATGAAACTGTGGAAGACCTGCGGACGTTCGGGTTTAACAGATTTTCGATCTGCGTTAAGTCCATATGTCTGACTATATACAGATATATTACGTATTCTAAAATCGAAATTTTTATGAATTTAGAAACATCAAAACTTGTAAGTAGACTGTTTAGGTTTTTTTATTGGTAACGCCACGTAGCGCTCTGTATGAAAATCACTGGCTGTGCTGTGTGCAGTCTGTGGCTGGTTTGCATTGTTGTTGGCTATTGTAGTGTTGGGCAGTTGGCTGTGAACAGCGCGTAGCGTTGCGCAGTTGGAGGTGAGCCGCCAGCAGTGGTGGATGTGGGGAAGTGAGATGGCGGATTTTTGAGAGCGGATGATCTGGACGTGTGTCCATCAGAAACAGTACATTTGTAAGAATGGATGTCGTGAACTGCTATATATATTATGACTATTAAGGTAAATACATTGTTTTTTCTCTATCAAAATCTTTCATTTGCTAACTATGCCTATCAGTAGTTAGTGCCTTCAGTAGTTAGAATCCTTTATTTAGCTGGCAGTATTGGCGCTCGCTGTATTGTAGTAGTTCGAGTAACGAAGATTTTTGTGAGGTAAGAATTCATGAAAGGTATAGGTTAATGTTACTCAGGGCCATTCATTTGTAGGGATTTTTGAAAGTCAGATTGCGTTGCGCTAAAAAATAATGTGTGTCAGTTTAAGCACAGTCATGTATAATTTTTCTAAGGGGACGTTTCATATGTCGACCCTTAGCCGAGGATACCTCACTGGAATCTTCTGATTTTTTTCTTGTAGTTTGTGTAATTAGTGTAGTTATTGTTTATTGCTAGCGCGTAATTGTAGAGAGAATCTCCTTTATAATTGCAGTCTTTCATTGTTGTAGAGTAAAACAGTTATGGCATGCATGTAGATTTGCACCAAGTATTTCGCAGCTGCGCTTGCAATTAACTAGATATTATTTTCAGTGGTATGTTAATGTATTCTCTTATTTTTGCTCTTCAAATTGTGCTTTTCTGTGTTATCGTGTGAAATATGGTGACAGTAATGGCGTGTGAAAATGTAACACTAGGATCCAAAGTAAACTGAGAAATAATAGTGACGACGTGCGTAGCTTATCAGCACCACTGTGTAATGAATTAACAGACATTCGAAGTAGTAATTTGGTAATTGTGCATAGGGAAATGGAGCGGGCGGCAAATAATGGTGTAGAAACAAGTAGTGAACAGGGAAGCATTATCGATCGCTCGGTCGGCAACAGCTCGCCTCAGGAATCCGAAATGACAGAACACAATATTGCAAATACTGAAATACTGTAGACTCAGGTTTTGGGTCCTCACCGTTTTCTCAAATGAGACAAGACACATTTTCTGCTTGTCAAAATGTGAATGTTGCCGGTGAAAATGCACTGCCAAAAAGCATAGAGAAACAGATTCCAGACACTAATACATTATTATTGCAATTAATGCAACAAATGAAACAAAATCAGAGACAAACACAGCAAAATCTTCGGAAGCTAGACACCACGCTTGAACAAACACGTGAAGATTTAACTACTGAGTTACATAACATTGAATCGAAATGTCAAAAAGTCTGTAATGACGTAAAAACACAAATTTGTGAGCATTTTCAACCTATTTTTTCGCGGCATGAAAATGCATTACAGAATCACGAAGCAGCCATAAAAGAACTGCAAACTATTGTTCATGAAAATCATGAGACCTTGCAAGCTACCGATTCGGTTACGCAACTTGCAAAAACTCAGGAAAACTTAAAGGACACAGTAGATACTCTGAAAATTGGTTCAGAAAGACACATGGTGGAAATTAGTTCATTATCAGAGAAAGTAGTTGAACTTTCGGATCAGCTAAATAATTATTCTGCGAAGGTAGATGATAATCTGAATGACACTAAACCGGTAGTCTTTAATGACACAGAAGAGTGCGAACAAATTAGGAAATTCAAACAAAATCAGAATCAAATTAATACGCAACACCAAAGAGAAATCCGGGAAGTACAAGATCAGCTGACACAGGTAATACAAGAATTACGTATTTCAGAGGACACTCGCGCTCCAATACGGGAAGAGGGACATAGAAATACGGAACAGCCACAAAATAATAACACGGGGTACTTCGGAAATTATCCAAGAAATTGGCAAGGTACACCGAATTTTGAGATGCAACCGCCGAAACGAAGTAACAATGACCGATATGCGACTCGCCGACGTGATGATATTGACTATAAGCTGTTTATTACAACACGTAAATTCAAAACATTTAAGAATTCCGGCAACGACATTCATCCACAAGCGTGGCTTCATCAATTCTCTCATTGTTTTCCTCCCAACTGGTCATTAGAGCACAGATTAGAATTTATGTGTGGCTATTTAGAGAATGATCCAGCTTTAAGAATGCGATCGGTCATTCACGATTGCCGCAGTGAAGGAGAATTTTATCATGCCTTCCTCTCAGCATATTGGTCTCAAGCTACACAAGACCGAGTAAAACATAGCATCATAATAATGAAACATTTCGAACAATCTGAATTTTCCAGTCTTGTGAAATATTTTGAAGACATGTTGCACAAGAATCAGTACCTGTCAAACCCTTACAGCCCCTCAGAACTCATCCGCATTTGCTTAATCAAATTGCCTGAACATTTACGACATATTATTTTGGCAGGACGTTGCAAAGACGACATTGAAGCTTTTCAGGGACTGTTACAAGAATTGGAAATCGACACTGATAATCGCAGAACGCTAAAACAGGAGCACAACAATTACGGGTCACATCCGTCACAATTCCGCGATGACAGAAATAATAAATGGACACAAGGCTATTCTTACAACGTAAATCGTGACCAAAACAGACACCACCCGTATGACAACCGTTGGCAGAGTAGTAATAATTACAGGGAAAGATCACCTCTCCGTGGTAATGACTGTCACAGAGACAATCAGAGAAACAGACAATATGGGAATTAAAATAATTATTATCAAGGGAGACAGAATAACTTTAGACGCAACGGTCCAACGCGCAGTTACGATTCCGGAAGAAATTCTGCACCACGTGACCGACAAGAAAGAAACTATGGAATCTCCCGACATGACGACAGACGATATGATCGTAACGACAGACCTGAATTGCGTCAGAACTGGCGGGATTCAGACAGGGCAGGGCCCTATCGACTAGGTGAAGTTGTAGAAGTTGGGTCTCCAAATCCCAATAACGACGCGCGCCAACAAAGACACAATAGGCAATGACTCATACTGCTGGCAGCCACAAAACGTACTTATGAAACTGACGACACAGCTGCCGTAGCTAGTAATTATGTAAAAATGGAAGACATTAGGGACATCTTACTCCAGGAACACGACGTAAAACATAACAACATTGCATATCCTGTGATTCACATTACAGTAAATGACGTAAAATTTACGGCAGTACTTGACTCTGGCAGTCCCATTTCAGTAATTAGTGAAACAGCCTTTAGAAAATGCAACAAATCGAACGATTGCCCCACACTTCCGTTACGTAAGATTAAATTACAAGGTTCAATCGTTGGAAGAAGTGTAGATGTACGCTAACAAACCTACTCAGAATTCTTTTGTCAAAGCCAAAGCTTCTCTATGAACTTTCTTATTGTTCCATTATTGTCGACAGAAATTATATTGGGAGTAGACTTTTTGAATGAATACAAAGCAATCTTACAGTTTCGCGATGCTGAAATAAGTTTAGAGAAAGAAGGTAAGTCAATTGCTTTGAAATTTGAAGATTGGCTCTCAAACCATGAGGAAGAAATTAATCGGCTTTACCTCCTGTTAGACAACAGTTCGGAATTTTCGACGGAACTTGACACTAACAATCACTCTGCAAGTACTGACAGGGATGATATCGACGGTGCATTTGATACTAATGAGTTAATTCAGAATAAAATTCAAACAATTGAGAATTGTAATGACACTGATGGGCAAAACAGGAACAATCAAGGGATTTCAATACCAATTTCGTGTTCGTGAGCATACTAAATTTTGTGTTAGACCATACGTAATTCCGGCACATTATAGGGACCATGTTAGAACAGTAATACAATCTATGCTTGACGAGGGCATTATTGAGCCTGCAGTAAGCTCATACAACAATCCATTACATTTTGCTGAGAAGAAAAATGGATCGATCAGACTTGTCTTAGATTCGAGACAAATCAATACTATCATCATTCCTGAAACAGACAGGCCGCAAACGATTGAAGAACGTCTTCAAAATTTTAATGGTGTAAAAGTGTTGTCTTCTATTGATCTCAGATCCAGCTTTTATCAGATCGAACTTCATCCAGAATGTAGAAAATACACAGCTTTCCTTTGTTTCGGCGTTTGTTATCAATTTCGGAAACTTCCTTTTGGTTTGAACATTTCTTCGGCAGCGTTCATTCGCGGGCTAAATTCCATATTACCTGATTTCTTTAAACGTCACGTCACCTTATATGTGGACGATATTCTGATAGCAGAAGCCTCATGAGAACAACATAATCGCATCCTCAACAGCGTGTTACATATTTTTGCAGAATCTGGAATTACAGTTAACTTGGTAAAGTCCGAATTCGGTAGGACAAAGGTGAAGTTTTTGGGACATATTATTTCTTCTGAAGGCATTCAGCCGGATCCTGAAAAGTTAGAAGCAATCAGAGCCATTCCAGTTCCATCCACAAAAAAACCAAGTCCGCAGTTTTCTAGGTCTCGTAAATTTTTACCGTCGTTTTCTGAATATGCAAGTTCTAGTGACACCAAAACTTTGTTCTCTCACTGGAAAAAATACTATTTGGAACTGGGACGAACAAGCACAGTTGGAATTCAATTCTTTGAAAGAATCGCTACTTAACGCGCCAATACTAGCTCATCCAGATCTGTCACAAGATTTATGCCTTAGCACGGATTCTTCTAAAGTCTGTCTTGGTGCCAATTTATTTCAAGAAGCCATAGAAAATGACACTACTGTTCAGAAAACCATTGCTTTTGCTAGCCGAGTGCTAACAAAATCTGAAAAAAATTATTCCGTTACTGAATTAGAAGCTTTAGCTATCGTTTGGGCTTTTAACAAATTCCGTTTCTTTCTTTCTGGTAAGCACGTAAAAGTATACAGTGATCATCGTGCATTACAATTTCTTATGTCTTCAAAATTAAATCATGACAAGTTAAAACGTTGGGCATTGTTTCTGCAAGAATTCCACTTCACAATAGTCTACATTCCCGGCAAGGAGAACATTGTTGCGGACGCACTGTCACGCGCACCAGCTGGGCCTGAGAAAAGTAACACAGAAGGCAACCTCAAGAAAAATTTCAGTATTCTTTACATTCAGAAAGTCGCCTTTGAAAACTTCATCACCACATCTTTAACGGACATTGCTCATGAACAAGATAAAGATCCGATTTGGAAAGACATCAAAAGTAAATGGCATGAAAAGACACACTCAGATTCGGCATTATTATCTGGTTAGAAACGACATACTCTTCAAACGCTGCACTGTTGATGACAAGCTATGGGTACTTTGCATTCCAGACGATTTTGTTAATAAGCTCATTTGGTACATTCATTTCAGCTACGTACATTTTGGTCCACGAAAATGTTATCATATTCTTCGAACGACTTGTAATTTTAACAATATGGAAAAGAGAAGTCGAAGAGTCTTCTCTATTTGTAAACTTTGTCAAAAGGCGAAACCATCTACTATCTCACATCATGCTCCGTTGTTTCCTATCATTCCTTGTAAATTAAAAGAAATTGCTGCTGTTGATCTCTTGGGACACCTTGTCAGAACATCGAATGGATTTTCGTACGTTCTAGTCGCTGTTGAACTTACTTCAAAATTTGTTTCACTCCGTTACGTAAAGCCACGGGACGGTCTGTATCCAACGCCTTTGTTAAAAATTTCTTACGTGAAGTTGGCCACGTTGCTAAAGTCATTTCAGATAACGGACCGCAATTCAGATCTGCTGTTTGGTCACGCATGCTTCGGAACCATAAAATCAAACCTGTTTTTATTTCATTGTACTCACCACATTGTAACCCATCTGAACGGATTATGAAAGAAATCAATAAGCTTTGCAGACTTTATTGTCACAGCATTGGGACAGATATTTACACTTATTTCAAAACGTGCTGAATGAAATGCCTCATGACTCCACTGCTTTACCATCTATTCTTGTATTGAAGAATGAAGAACCTCCGAACAGAATCAGAGAGCTTGTACCTTTTCCGAATACACGTAAACTTCGACACAAAGACATAATTGATTTGGCTATTAAAAATATAAAATCTGCAGCAGACAAAAGGAGAAAACTACACGGTAAAGCAAATGCAAAGAAATTATATATTGGTCAGAAAGTTCTCATTAAAGCTCATTCATTGTCACATAAGAAGAAACACTTGAGTCACAAATTCTTTCTGATTTACAATGGACCTTACAGAATCCGACGTATACCACATGATAATTGCGTTGAAGTTGAAACTCTGCGTACTAGGAAGAGTAAAGGATTGCACCACATTTCACATGTAAAACCGTTTATTGAGAGATAATCTGTTTTTTTTTTTAACTTAGTCTTTGCTATAAAATTTTTCACTTTACATTACTAGTATGCTTTGTCTGACTTAGAATCTGTTAACATGCAACAATGTTTGAAGCTAAATATCCAGTCAAGAACCAAGAGAACTTATTTAAACAGAAATTACGAATGCATTGTTATAGTGAACAGTGGGGACGGTGTTATTGTGTGTGTACATTCTTGCTTGTTAATTGCACGATTACGTAACGACTATAAGGCTTACATACTTAGAACATATACTGCTAATGAGACTTTAATGCAACATTTTGATTTACTTGAAAAGACATTCTTTATTTCAAGTACTATCTGTGAGATTAAAGATGACTTAGTATTTGGTTTATTTGACAGCTACACGATTATATTATGACGCTACTAATGTGTGACACAATTTACATTGTTGCTTTTGCGGTGTATCTGTTTTATATCTGCACAGTTTTTCTGAATTCTTCTGGAAAGTAAAACATGTTTTAATAGTAACTTTTGTGGTATAGCTGCAAGGAGACGGCCTTTTCTGTAGCACAACAATACGTTACATTATAGTACTTTCTTGATCACGGTAAGGTACGTAATAACTACGATATATATATGCAAAGAATTTCACTTTCGTTTATGATGAGGTAAGTACATTGACTTCAGCAGAACTTTGCTTACAGAGGACGATAACTCCCACAGAATTATCTTACAGTAAGATGCACATTTAGCGCTATAGGACACACATTTGAGTGATTAATTTTGTACTTGAACCATTTATTTTTCAAGATTTTTGAATTACAAAGAAAGTTTTCCGTGATACATTTCATTCCATTGCTGTAATCTGTAACACCTGAGGGTATAATTACATTAATCCTCAGGGGGTACACGCTCATTTTGTGTATCATGTGTTTGGCAAGCACAAGGAGCCCTAGCTAATATGGTATTTGCTTACACAACTTTACACATCGGTACCATATTTCTCTAACACATAATTACACAGCTATCTGATCATTTAACTGAGAGAGACAAACATTTTTTTTACTACGTCAGTGACACATGTTTACGTAATTACACAGTTGGATAACTTCACACTTATGAAAATGTATTTTGTCTGTACTTTGTGAACTGTTCATATATTTTTCGGGACCATTGTGATACTATAAGAGCTTTCAATGATGTATTTGGTATGGGAACATGATTTTTAAAGTACGTTTGAGGTAGATGACACTACTGAAATGAGCAGAGAATTTTTTTAGGTTTTGAAATTATTGCAGAAAGCTAGGACGTTTTTGAGATTTGACTGATGTGTTATGATGTTATTATTACGATGACAATGTGTATTATGCTATTCAGGTATGTTTATGATCAATATGCTGATGCTATATGATAAATTTGATTGTGCTACGTATTTATTATGATGAAATGTTGAAGTGTCGACGCAAGATTGAAGTGTCGTCGAATATGTATATGTGTAATAAAGTAAGGAGTAATGAATAGTGGTTAGGGTCTCTGATATGTGAAAAAGGATGTTGGAAACCAAGAATTGTACTTTAAGAGTTATCAAATGTTTGTAAATGGGTGAATGTATCACAATTCCGGCGAAAATTTTTTGGACACTGTTATATTCATAGGATTTTGTTTCTACACATTTGCAATGCAAATTCCCGACCTGTGAAAATTTTTATATGAGACTGTCACTGTAGTGCAAACTGGTGTCGTAAATATTTCGGTAAGAAAGCTAAGTGACCTTGACGTAATGCGTTACCGGCGACCAGCTGTGCGAGTCGCCTGGAGAAAAAGCCATGAAGTGAAAAAAAAGGAGACCATTAACCTCGCTATTGACATTCCTTTGTAGAAAGCATCGCAATTACGACACGCTCAAACTTGAAAACATATGATTACACTGTGGAGCTCTTAATTTATGATATTTACTAAAATGCCTAATGAAATGATGAGAAACATTTTATATCTATTGTCTTTCTAGTTGAGAGATTTTTTACTGCCTTTGGAGACGCCATTTGCCTAGTGAATGACGTTCCACGCCTTGCCTTATGTATTTATTTGCTCATTTTGTTTAATATCTAGTTTCTAGCTGCACTGCAGCATTGCTAAAATAAAATTTTATAGATGTACTAATATAGATATTTTATGCCTACAGATCCAGTAAATAATAACTTTATGATCTACTTAAAAAAAAGAGGGAGCACAAAAAGACGTTTCCCTTCACACGAATTGCATACATAATTTTTGTCAATGACTGGTAACTTTTTAGTAGTGTAAGTTAAGGTGATGCATCACTCTAGTATTAAGATGTGACATAGGTATTAAACATGGCCATTTTTACTGTAATATTTTTTTCTGCTTGAGCTTTATCATGTTTAGGTATAAATTACTGCTTTTGCTGCTGCTGTTTGCCAGGCATGGTGCTACTAAATTTCAGTTTGTATTACTCTGTTAAGCCAGATATATTACTGATTTATTTTTCTTGTTGCTGCAGATTGGCTCATATTAGTGATAATGTTGCATTTGCTTTGCTAACTTATATATATATATATATATATATATATATATATATATATATATATATATATATATATATATATATAGCTGCTTGCTTTGCCAACTTGATTTTTTTTGTCATTGCTGTTTGTGTTAACTGTTTTGTGCTGCTACATTGCCTTGACCCTTAGTTTAGCATCTGAGCTCAGTAGATTTAAGTTAGCTTAAGATGGGGTAGGCTATATGAGAGAACGAGTTGTGATGAATTGGAAGAAATGCATTGAGAAGCTATAAGAAAATGGTTTGGCCAAAAAAGTATTTTGAAAGAGGGTATGGACAAAAAAGTAGGGTTTAGGGACAACAGGTTTAGGTAGGATTTTCTTGGAAATAAATGATGAGGTAAGATAATGGAAAATAAATAATGAGGTAAGAAATATGTGAACATATAAATACAGAAACCAAGCTTGGATTGAATTTTTTTGGTGGAAACAAATGTTGAAATAAGACGAAAGATCTATGGAATGAAGTTTTGGGTTGGACTGCAGTACCAAATGTTACACTGAAAACAAACCCTGCCCTTTCTTCTTGTGTTATTCTACTATGTGTTTGTGTACCATTGTGTATTTGTGTTTTTCCTGTCTTTATGTGTTTAGCTGATGAGAGTTATGTTGTAGAATTTTTCTAATACTATGTTATTTACTTTTTAAAGATGTTTAGACATTATTTATCTATTCTGTTTTGTTGCTCATGTGTGAAGTTGATGTTTCAAAAATTATTCTTATCTTTTATATATTTACTTATGTCATAATTCCTGTAACACTGATGTATATGTTATTTCGATTCTTTTGTAAATCCCATATTACTACAAATGTTATCTGTATTGTTATGTTCTTGAATGATGTATTTTGTACCTTTGTTATTGTATTCTCATGTTATAAAATTGTAATTGACACCAGTTCATCAAATTAAGTAACTTGTAAGCATTCATTTCACTGCACATATTTCTGTTGGTCATAGTATATGCACAAGATGTGAAAAAAAGAGGACTGTTAGTGTTTGGATGTGTGTTAATAATTCAGCAAGGAACTGATTAACAGCATTGCTGGTTCTAAGGACAATTCCAAAAACTTGGTGAGTGCACAATTGGTGGTTTATGGACTTACTATATTGTCTGCAAGACTTCTAAGGACAATTCCAAAAACTTTGTGCATGCACAAGTGGTGGTTTATAGACTTGCTATATTCTCCGCAAGACTCTTCGATGGTGATTGTGCAACTGCACAGTCGCAACAGATGGCTGCTAGCCGTCTCTACAAGGACTACAGTGGGTCTACACCTTTGATGACTCACCAATACCATTATTTCTACAAGGACTGCAGTGGGTCTGCACCTCTGGTGGCCCACCAATACCATACTCTCTACCAGGACTACAGTGGGTCTGCTCTGTGATGACCTACCTACCACTATTCTTCAAAACTTCGACTGACTCTGCTGTGGGTTTGCTCTGTTGTGGCCCATTACCTGTCTGCATGTCAAGAGTCAGCACTGTCTTTCCGTTGGAAGGACAACACTGCTTCTTCAAGACTGCATGGAAAGCCACTATTTCCATGTGCATTTTCTTTTACTGCTCTGACTTTGAGAAAAACACTGCAGTTTTACTGTGATGAACGATCAGGATGGTCTTTATGGACTGTGAGAAAATTTTAGCTTTTGACCAACATTGTATCAATAAGTGTGTGCATTTGATTTCTTTGTTATTGTAATTGTGAAAAAATTTTAACAAATATGTGTTGACCAGTGCCCAAAACATTTTGTAAAATTTTTTTGTGGGGAACATGGGGGCTATGTAAGTAGGCTGTTTAGGTTTTTTTTATTGGTAACACCACTTAGCGCTCTGTATGAAAATCACTGGCTGTGCTGTGTGCAGTCTGTGGCTGGTTTGCATTGTTGTTGGCTATTGTACTGTTGGGCAGTTGGCTGTGAACAGCGCGTAGCGTTACGCAGTTGGAGGTGAGCCGCCAGCAGTGGTGGATGTGGGGAAGTGAGATGGCGGATTTTTGAGAGCGGATAATCTGGAAGTGTCCATCAGAAACAGTACATTTGTAAGAATGGATGTCGTGAACTGCTATATATATTATGACTATTAAGGTAAATACATTGTTTTTTCTCTATCAAAATCTTTCATTTGCTAACTATGCCTATCAGTAGTTAGTGCCTTCAGTAGTTAGAATCTTTTATTTAGCTGGCAGTATTGGCGCTCGCTGTATTGCAGTAGTTCGAGTAACGAAGATTTTTGTGAGGTAAGAATTCATGACAGGTATAGGTCAATGTTAGTCAAATTATTACTTTGGTAGAATATTAAAAAGTTGAAAATAAACATTAGTGAAAAAATTCTGCTTTTGGAAGCACACTGCAATATTCGCCCTTAGAAGTAATCACACTGTGTTCCAAACTCGACATCCTAAGTTTTCCCCGCATGTGTTGCCTTCAGCATAAAGCTCCCTCACTCACACATCTGCTTGGAATAGCGCAGTGGTGGGGGAAGCCGGGGTGCTGAGTAGACTGAGCTGCAATGACCAAGAGAAAACTTTGGCCAGACCTGATGTATGTAGTGTTATTTCGCAAACTGTACCGCTTACGGTTCTCATTGTTATCTTAATTGCGTGATTCGTTTCAACAGTGAAAGTTTACTTCCTTCAACCAATTTCGCACGAAACAAGTTACAAACTAAGCTTGTTAGAGAGAGATTGCTGTTATTAAGAAACGCTTGTTGAAATGTTATTTTGAGAAAACTATCCATAATACTTATTTGTCTTTTCTTACTATCCATTGCTCATATTTATTTTTACTTCTTACGTAAGAAAGTTTTCTTGAAGTATAAACTTTCTCTTAACAGCAGAGAGTGTCATTGGCGGTCACAACACTTGTAGTTAGCAAATGACTTGATATGAGAGCTCTTGGCTTGGCAAACCGCAGTCTTCATCAGATTCTGCATTCTTCTGCAGAATACGGCAGTAAAAATATGTAGCACCAGTAATGGCTGAAGATATATGTCCCTTGTTTCAGTATTCAGTTTAGAACTTCTATATGCATGTAATTTAACCAAGGATCATCAACAACTTGGCTTCATTTGCAGGATATCCAGCGAATGATCCCGAACGAAAATTTGGGCAGTAATCCTCATAGCACGCATTTATCACCTTATGAAAGTATAGCTTTTAAACCTCATTCCCACCTGTTGTTTATCACTCACTCCGCCCCACTGGAGCCGCCTAATGCTCGAGCAGGAAGTACTGTACAGTGGAGTGACAACCATAGCGCTCCTATTCGCAGGTTGTTGAAGCCGAGAGAAGAGGCGCACATATCTGCCCAGCGTGTTTTGAAATCTTGGTCGAGAGCACTACTCTGCGCAACAGACAGGTAACTAATACCAATACATAGTACATCCATGTACATATCCGTTCAGTATTACTTAAAAAATATTCTTGTATTGATATTTTGCAGGATGTTAGGGGTATAAGTGTGGATGTTCCTATTGATGACTGAGGACATTGTACTGAACAACCTGCCATCAGTAATCACTTCCTTTGCAGATTAATAATTAGAGATACTACGAATAGTATGTTTTTAGGCTGGTTAGTACCTACAAGTATGTGCAGTACAAATAATCCATTAATATTTATTTTTCCCTGGGAAGGAGGTAAGGAATTAAAGTGTGGATGCACGGACGCAAAACGGACGGTCTATACTGACAGGTTTACAGCACTTTGTGGCACAGTTACGACCGTGCAGAAAACGCCAGGTAGTAAATTATGTGATGTGTTTGCTGAAAGACTGTTAGATGCAGAGAAAAAGCAACTAACACACTGAAATGGGTACATATTAAGATACCATCAAATCATCTGTACCTGTACTCCTAAAATCCTGTATGCAGCTAAAAATCAAATTGAATAAATCTAAGCAACTGAAAAATTATTATGAAATGAAGTTAATGATTGGCGATTTATAGTATAATCAGGCCACTCATGTTGAAGAATAGCGCATCTCCTGCAAATGTCTTTCATTTTAAGTGTCAACTTTAAAATTCAAAGAAGACGACGAACAACCCAGATGCCAATAATTAAACAGCTCTTCGCTACTTTTTGTAATGACACACTCATTCGTTTCATCCATTTAGACTGAATTCGTGAAAGGCAACATGAAAATATTCAAAGCAAAGATATCTCTGGGACCAGTTACAGGTTAGGAACCACGCACTTTTACACGATGAGCAAATCCTGTTACCAATGTCAAGACAGTTTTTCACACATTTCTCACTCCACTGTACAGTATTTCACGCTCGGGCATTAAGGAGCTGAACTGAGGCGGAGCGAGTGACAATCGGCACGCGCGCAAGTTTAAAACCTGTATGTTCAGAACTCTCTGCACTCAGAATTATGGGCTGAAGCTGGTATCTTGCAATTGCATTCTTTTCAACTTAAAATATGAGGTGAAGTTGGTGATGTTTCCTTGTAAGTAATGTAACCAAAGGGGTCTGTTTGGCAATGCATCTTCCATAAGTTGCATCTGAAGCAAAATTTAACTAAAATGTGTCTGACAAGTTACCATAATTTCCAGCTACAAGTGCAGACAAAATTTCAACACGAAACAGTCTCAGTTGTTTCACGTCCTGAATTCTATCGCTGCACAATGATAAGCAATATTTTCCTCCAATCCAACTGTTCCTATTAGTTTTTCCAATAGAATTCACTTATGTGTTGAGAGACGTTTGTGAGTATGTTACGGAGCAATCATGCTAGAATTTTGACTGACACAAAATTTTATTTAATGACTCTTCATCGAGGATAAAATTCTCCATAAGATGGCATAGCACTGCAAGTAGCATCACGTCTGCCAAACGGAGAGAAAGGAGGAAGGTTGGGTTTTAACGTTCCATCAACGACGAAATCGTTAGAGTCGAAGCCCACACTTGCAGTAGGGTGGGATGGGTAAGGAAACCAGCCATTCCCTTTAAGAGAAGATCACTGTGCGTATACAATATAATTATAGTTGTAGATTATTACGGGTATGCCATTATGGTCTTCAGTCTGGAAATTGGTCTGATATGCTCTCCACGCTACTCTATGCTATAAAAACCTCTTCACCTCTGAATAACTACTGCAACCTACATCCATTTTAACGGGTTTGCTGTATGCGATCTTGTCTCCCTCTACAATAGAGGTTCGCCCTCCCTCATACACACTTTCCTCCAATTCTAAACTGAGGACACCTTGATGTCTCACAATGCGTCCTATCAGCCGGTCTCATATTTTAGGCAAGTTATGAACCAAATTTATTTTTTCCCTAACTCTATTCAATACTTCCTCTTTAGTTAACAGGCCTACGCACACGAGTTTCAGCGCTCTTCTGTAGCACCACATTTCAAAACTTCTATTCTCTTTTTATCTTAACAGCTTATCGACCATGTTTCACTTCCGCTACGTTCCACACAAATACCTTCAGGAAAAGCTTGTTGACACACTTGTATTCGATGTTCACAAATTTCTCTTCTTTATAAACAATTTTCTTGCCTTTTCCGGTCTACATTTTATGTCCTCTCTACGTCGGCCATCATCAGCCATTTTACTGTCCTTATAGCAAAAATCATCTACTACTTTCAGTGTCTGATCTGGTCTAATTCCCCCAGCATCGCCTAATTCGACTACATTCCACTACTTGCTTTTCGTGATTTTCACCTTATATCCTCCATTCAAGACACTGCCCATTCTTTTCACCTGCTCTTCCAAGAGCTTTGCTGCCTCTGACAGAATAACAATCACGGGAGAACCTTAAAGTTTCCATTTCTTCGTTAAAGCAAACACAGGATGCGAAATTTTTTATACACAGCTACTAACTACGGCAGCTAGGATGGTTCTAACCTGGATGGGTTTCGAGCTGAATTTACCTTTGATGACAGATAAGGGCACATCATTCCATGCTGTTTGAATTTTATGTTAGAGTTCAGCAATTCTAGTGACTGGTGAGTGATACTGAGCCACCCTCTCGGCAACCCACGACCACGTTTTCAATGTGTGTGAGAATTGGGAGAAGAACTGACCAGTGCAATAGTCGAACACCCTCCACATAGAGGTAGCCTAGACATGCGGTGTTGCGTTATCTTGTTAAAAAAGAACGCCACGTAGAACTCGAAGATAAAGCCCAGGCACAAGTCTTAAAACTGAAATTGGGCTGCTGCCCAAATTACCGGCCACGCGGAATAGTGGTGATCTTGCAATGTACCCAATAGCAATCCATACATCACACAAAATGCATCACGCAGTACAGGGATGCATCTGAATATACGACGTGGTGTCACAACATCCGCGTCCAATTTTGTCGTGTGCACCACCGTTTTTATACCTTTCCATGCTGCTGTGTCACAAAGAGTCATAACAATGATCGCCACAATGATGCAGTTGTGCTAAAGTTGTTGTTGCACTGTCCGTGTGTACACTTGAGTCCCTACAAACAAGCCGATTTTCTGACTCAGGGTCCTTGACGTGGCTGTGTGATCCCCCACAATGAAACAATATTCCTATCCTCTCAGGTCCAATCACGTGGAACCATTGCGTATTATCTTCCTGAATTGATTAATTCCATATCTGCACCAAAGGCGTAGGATCTCGGACAGAGAGCAGCAATATCGCAGAGACATAAACTGCGGTCTTCATGTACTACGCTCACGGCAAATTCCGACACGTTTTGGTAGATGTTTCCCCTTCTTACACGAAGCATAACACATTCTTCTCTCACACACAACCTACACTCAAATGCGATATATGAATGAGAAACCCGTCTTATAATGTTTCCTTATACACTATCTGATCTAAAGTATATGGATACCGTATGTAATGTGGATTTCGCCAGCTGATATCACGCCTATATAAAAGGAAGTGATGAGCATTGTTATGCCAATAAGAAGCAGTAAGAGCAGAATGCGTCGGCTAGCAGAATTCAGTGTTTTGAATGTGGAATCGTCATTGGATTCGCCTGAGTAACAAATCCTTCAGAGAGATTACAGCCCTTCTAAAACTGCCCAAGTCGACTGTTGGTGGTATGACTGTGAAGTGGAAAAATAAAGGAACAACAACAGCTAAACAACGAAGATCCGGTGGACAACATGTACTGAAGTCAGGGACTGTTGACCATTGCAGAGGGTGGGTTTAAAAAAAAGGCATGAAATCAGCGGAAGGAATCACTCGTGAGCTCATGAGCTCCAAAGTGCTTCAAGCAGTCCAGCAAGCGCAATGATTGTGCTTAGAGATTTCAAAAGAATGGGACACGATGGTCGAGCACTTCGTCATAAGCCACACATTTCCGTAGTTAATGCTACGAGACACTTGAGGAGGTACAAGGAGCGACGCCATGACAGTGACAACCCGATGGAAAGGTTTGGGTTTGTCGAATTCCTGGCAAACGTTACTTGCGATCGTGTGTAGTGACAACTGTGGAGTACAGAGAAGGTGGTGTTTTTCATGGTTAGAGTGTGGTCACATCATTGCGCTTAAGAAAATGTTAAATCCGGAAGAATATGAAAATCTTTCACAGAATTGTGTCAAGCGTTCAGTAGAGGTAGAGTTCGGAGGCGATGATTGTTTATTTCAGCATGACAATACACCTTGTCAGGATCTGTGAGGCGATGTTTTGTGGACAATAACATTCCTAAAATGGATTGGCCTGCCCAGAGTCCCGACCTTCGCCCAATGGAAAACCTTTGGGATGAGTTAGATCGTAGACTTCGCTCCAAACCGCAGCGTCAACATCACTGCCTTCCCTGGTTTCGGCCCCTGAGGAAGAATGGGCTGCCATTCCGCCACAGACATGCAGACACCTCACTGAAAGCGTAGTCGGGAGAGTTCAAGCCATCATAAAGGCGAAGGGTGGACACATCGCATATTAATGTCCACTAATAGGTGTTCATGTAGTTCCAAAAATGGTTCAAACGGCTCTAAGCACTATGGGACTTAACATCCGAGGTCATCAGTCCCCTAGACTTAGAACTACTTAAACCTAACTAACCTAAGGACATCACACACATCCATACCCGAGGTAGGATTCGAACCTGCGACCGTAGCAGCAGTGCGGTTCCGGACTGAAGCGCCTAGACCGCTCGACCACAGCGGTCGGCTCTTGTAGGTCCGATGAGATAGAGTGTTCAGAATGTAGACGTCGTTAGTTGTTGGGTTGTTTTTGGGGAAGGAGACCAGACAACGAGGTCATCGGTCTCATCGAATTAGTGAAGGAAGTCGGCCGTGCCCTTTGAAAGGAACCATCCCGGCATTTGCCTGGAGCGATTTAGGGAAATCACGGAAAGCCTAAATCAGGATGGCCGGACGCGGGATCGAACTGTCGTCCTCCCGAATGCGAGTCCAGTGTCTAACCACTGCGCCACCTCGCTCGGTAGACGTCGTCAGTCTTAACTATTCTGTGCTGTTGCGCTTAAATGCTAATACAGTAATTTGCGCATCCAAGCAAGCAGCGCATTTGATTCCAATTTGACGTTTCGTTACAAGATACTTCCATGAAAAAGCAATTCTTTTGGCCAGCAGTGTAGTTAACACCACCTGGATAGTGTCATAACTGTTACTGTTCCGCGTTGATGACTGTGAATCGCGTGTACATAGTTCAATGAAGTTTTTGTTGTGATATTGTTTTGTTTTTTTATGATAATAATGATGATGATATTGGTATTTGTGGTGAAGGAGGACGAGGAGTAGGAGGAAGAGGACTAAAGGGATAGTGAAACCCTGTGCAGACACTTCTCTCGAGCAACATAGATGTGGACGCCAAGCCTAACGTTTCCAACCCTCGAGACCCGGATTCGAACGGAGTACCTCTGAGTCGAGCGCCAGTGTACAAGGAGCAGTTAGCGAGTTGGGCTACGGAGGCAGTTTACGGTGAGGGAGCACAAATGTAACGCTGCGCGGGCCACATTACAGAAAGCGGTGAAAACGGCTGGATGGCTTCCCGCGCTACTACAGAAGTGGTCTCTCGGGAGAGCTTTCGAAGACCCAGAAATAAATCATGCGCCGCCAGCGTCACGGTGAAGTGACTATCTGAAACCAGAGCGGTGCGCACTTTCCATTACGTGGGCAAGTTCCACGAATCCGTCGGCGAGAACGCCTATGAGGCTGCCATGGCGAGCTCGCTGCTCGCGGCGCAAAGGTCACGCAGCTACGTCATTCCCCGGCGTAGTAGAGGGGCAAAAGCTGTCTGTCTGTGAAGCCGTTGGCGAGGTGTACACAAAAGTCACTTCCAGTGGCATTTTTGTGAAAGAAATGGCATTTTTAAACATTTTTTTCAGTTGGCAATACAATGGAAATTAGTATAAAGGCATTTGGTTATTTGTGGAATAAACGTTTTTATTTACGTATTTGGTATTGCACGCATTTTTCCGTAAAGTTTACGACAAAGCAAAACAAAATAGATTTTAGTTTATAACTAGGCCGAGTACATAAAAATTGAAAAACGACGGTCTTTCGGATAGGAAGGGACAGAAGTTGGTATAAAGGCAGGTACGTAAGATAAAGCAGACAATGGTGAAAGTAAACAGTTGAATCGCTGATTGCAAAAACCTCCTAAGTTCACTTTTGGTGAGAACAGAGTTAAAGGCAAAAATGCATACTCTGCATGTAGCTTCACCAGACTGGGCACGAAAACAGCCAAAGTCATCGTTTGTTGCTGTTCAAACAGTGGTAGGAACTTTGAGTTGAGTGCAGGAACGCCCGAAGTCCAGGTCTTAGGTTATTTTTCTTCTCAACTGTTGGCACTGCAGTAAAATGCGGTACAACTGTACGGAAGAAATTGGCATTGTTGATTTTAGCATTCTTGTGAAAATGGATGAAGTGGCGTGTATCAGCAGACATGAGAAGAAACGGGTGAAACATTCTTTGGAGTATCAAATAAATATGAAGAAAGCTGAAATCCATGGAGAGGAACATGTGAGTTATAGAGGCAAAGCAGTTCCGAAAAAGGTGACAGGAGAAGACTGCAAGTGTCGAAAAAGCTGTTTTGGTGTTATTGCAGGAGACAACGGAACTCAAAATCTAGCACATTTTCTGAACGTTGAATGCAAGAATAACCGGGACCTTTTCCTCCAAAGACTGATCACAGCTACTGATGTTAAAAGACACGTGAAAAATCTTTTAGCTGCTGCGTCCTCGTTGGAGACATACGATTTGAGGTATGTAGAAAAGATTTTCTAAGTATTTATGCAGTAACTGATGCGAGGGTTAAAAGAATTCGCAAACTGTTGTGTAGTGGGCTGACACCGGAAGACGGAAGAGGGAAATGTTGGAGTGTTAATGCTATGCCGTCAGAGGAATTGTCAAAATTACAGATCACATCAGATAATTCTCCATTAAGGAAAGTCATTACGGTAACCGCACTATCCACCACCTTGACTGTGAACTACCTCTAGAAAAAATCCACGAACTTTTTATCGTCAAACACCCTAACTCGCCAGTGAAATATGAGTACTATAATAAGATTTTTCGTGAAAACTTTTCACTCGCTTTCGAAAGACCTAAAGTAGACACTAGCTGCACCTGCAAAGAGTTGACGTCAAAAATTAAGTCAGAAACAATGAGGTAGCAAAACTGTGGTGTCACCGCCAGACACCACACTTGCTAGGTGGTAGCCTTTAAATCGGCCGCGGTCCATTAGTATACGTTGGACCCGCGTGTCGCCACTGTCAGTGATTGCAGACCGAGCGCCGCCACACGGCAGGTCTAGAGAGACTTCCTAGCACTCGGCCCAGTTGTACAGCAGACTTTGCTAGCGATGCTACACTAACACATACGCTCTCATTTGCCGAGACGATAGTTAGCTTAGCCTTCAGCTACGTCATTTGCTACGACCTAGCAAGGCGCCATTACCAGTTTATATTCAGAGTGTAATAATGTCTAAACAAGAGCGATGTTCTCCAATTGTGGATTAAAGTTAAGTATTCCAAGAACTACGTTCTTTTCTTTATAGGATAATTACTTTACCTTGTTCCAGACCTCACGCCAATCTGCGTGAGCTTAAAAGCGTGCATTTCGGCCTCCTCTAGCAACACGGTGTTGGCTCTTCTGCCAACACTTCAAAAACAAACAGCAGCAGCAGCAGAGAAGACTGTCCATACATGAAGATCTAAGAAGCTTTATGATGCTCTGCAAGATGGGGAAAGACAGTTGGAGACTAATCCTAGAACTACTGCTTTATGTTTCGACTACATGCAAAATGTTCAACTTCTCGTGTCTCGGTGCAAGAGCTGTTCTACTTGCGCCAGTTGACTGTTGCAGTATTTTGTATACATAATATACATACAACGTCATCTGTTTTTTATCTCTATCACGAAGGGAATGCGAAGAAAGGATCCAATGAAGTTTGTACTTTTCTATACGCTACCTCAATGAATATATAGCCCAAGATATGAAAAACTTACTTCTGTTTTCCGAAAACTGGCCGGAACAGAACAAACACAACACAATGATCCGCCTGCATTTAGCTCTTGTGGAGTTAGACCCATTTGAAAGGATTGAATATTTTTACCCTATCTGTGGTCATTCATTCCTGCCATGTAATAAAGTATCTGGGGTAATAAAGAGAGCTCTCAAGAAAGTAGAGAGAATGTTCACAATCTATGAATTAATGGAGCTCATAGTAACTGCAAGCTGTAATTTCATCGTGCATTTGGTGGATGGGGATGAAACAGTAGACTTCAAGAAGTGGTGGCCGTCGGTTTATAAGAAGCCTTGCTTTTCTACTGAAACACCGAAACGAGATATTCCAAGGGGGTACCACCAAATATTTCAAAGTTTCATCATTTCCATTATAAATCATCAATACCAGGAGTTGTAGAAGCAATGGAATTAATTAATGGGCTTGAGACCAATAACTTCTCCTCGAAATTTGACCAAAGAAAGAAACCACAGTTACCAGATAAAAAGTGTTACAAGGATACGAAAGTAGCTATTGGGGTGAAGAAAATGGAAGGCATTAAACAGTGTGTAAGATTTGTTTCTGACAGTGAAAGTGTGTCATCCTTCTGGAATGAAATATTAACTTGGCCTACAGCAAATATGCAAGAAACGTTGAGTGGACTTCTTTACTGCAAACATGAAATACTATTTTGTTTCGTTACTTGTTTTTCATTTTGTAAAGAGTGTTAATTAGCGAAAGCATTCAAATATGTCGTATTACAGCTCTGCAATAAATATAAGAACAGTGTACTGTATTCTAAATAAAAATAGTTAACTTGCTTTTGTATTATTTGAAATTTTTGTTGTCATCAAATGCATTGATTGCAAAAAACAACCTAAATCCACAACATAAAAAGTTTTTTGCAGCGCTAACGGGTTCGCATGTAGGTGTGAGACGTTGACATTAAACCTGTTGAGTGCTACTAAATCTTCAGCTTAAGTTTCACCTTATTCTAATAGCTGATATAGTACTTACATTGTTTTTATCACTTTCCTTAAAAGTAGGTGAATGTGACTTAGGTTGTTTTTGCAATCAGCGATTCAGTTTTTGGAGGTGTGCCTGCTATCGTCGTATAGCAGTTATTGTGAAAATGCCGCGTGGAAAGCCTCTATCGCGTGACGAGCAAGCAAGTATTAAGCTGTACAAAGAAATGGACCTGTCTAATCGCCAAATTGCTAAGACATTATTGCGTTCCAGTTGTGTTATTCATAATTTTGTCAGACTGGGTGCACAGTATGGCAAATATGACTGGACACGAAAATTGTCAGCATCAGATACGCGTTGGATTCTGCGTGAAGCAGAAATCAACGGCTTGTGTTTCTCTCAAATCGTGGCTGAGACGCAGTTACCAGTCAGTTCCAAAAGCGTTAGACAAATCCTGCCTCAAGGCGAAAATGTGGCATTCAGGAAACGGCTCCATAGCTCACCTCTGAACAATGCGCATAAGGAGGCTTGACTGAAGTTTGCGGAAGAACACATGTCGTGGGCCGTTGAATGGAACAAAGGAATTTTTAGTGATGAGAAGGAGCTGAATTTGGATGAGCCAGATGGTTTCCAGTATTACTGGCATCATTTCCGTACTGAAGAATACATACGGATGAGAAGAAACTTTGTCGGTGGCAGCGTTATCGTCTGGACATCATTTTGTGCTAAAGGCACGATCAACGTAGCAGCGAACTCCGATGATTAAACAGGAGTGCTGGAAATTGAATTGATAATTGATTTGTTTGTACCAGGATTTTGACGATGTTAATTTACTATTTCTCCACGATAAAGCTGGGATTCACAGATCTATCAAGATAGAGTCTTGGTTTCAAGCTAAAGGAATTTCACTTCTGAGCGGCTACCGAGAAGTCCGGATTTAATTTCCATGGAGAATCTATTGGGGATCCTAGCACGACGTGTTTATCACAAGGGACGACAGTTTCAGACTATGGCAGAGCTGGAAACTGAGATTCGAATGGAGTGGACCTCAATCTCGGAAGAAGAGATCACTGCCGCTATACAATCAATGCGCAAGAGGATTTTGGCAGTTATTAAGAACAATGGAGGTTCGACTAAGTACTAGGTCATAGTTGTGGTCTATTTACTGTATACATAAGGTTATTCTGACAAAAATTTATAAGTGCCTTTATTTGACTTTCCACCCCTAACGTTGTCTTGTTTCTTTTAATTTCTTAAATTGCAATGTTAATGGTAAAATGAGAACGTATTTTGTTTTGCTTTGTTGTAAACTGAACAGGAAAAATACGTGCAATACCAAATAGGCAAATAGACATTTTTTCCACAAACAAAGACGTGTCTTTATTCTAATTTCCAACATTGTATAGCGCTAGCCTCTGCCACAGTGAAATCTAAAGCCCAGCTTTTGTTGTTGCCGTTGTTTGTTGGAGCTTTAGAGCACAAAACAGCTGACGTCATAAACACCCAAATAATGACTTGAAACGGGTTGTTTTCCAGGGAAAGCAGTCCGTGATTCTCGAAGTTAGTTGTCACATAGGAGTCTAAATTGTGTTGACAGGTCGGAAAACTATAATAAATAATCATAGTGAGTGGAATGCTAGTTAAAAAGTAGCAAATATAAAGGCAAAATGTCAATTACAACCATAGTTCTTTAAGATGCCGTTCGGTAAAGATTTCTAGGAAAAGTTAACTTTCGATCCCCACGTTGCTACGACGAGTAAAAGGTAGAACGGATTCTGCAGCCTGTACCGTATCCGCTAAAATCGTGGGTAACGCAAATGACAAACAGTCATTAAAAAGGGGTTTAAAAAACTAACACAAGTTTGGAATGTAGCGCGTCGTCAGTGGTTTGTCACAGAGAGAGCAAAGCGGTGCGGGGTCGCCGCTTAACAGATGCCGTTGACTGAAAAGACACTGTCCCATACGTGATCTACCTAAAATTATTCCCTAGCGACGATATGGGCGAAGAGAAATGGCGCAAGCTCTACCAAAGTCAAAGTCCACCCGCCCTCAGAGAGTAAGCTTAGGGGAGCAGATGCAGGAATTCTGCATCGCCTTTCTGGGCAACGTCCTAGTAGAGGTACACTATGTGATCAAAAGTATTCGGACAGCCCCAAAAACATATGTTTTTTATATTAGGTCCATTTTGCTGACACCTACTGTCAGGTACTCCATATCAGCGATCTCAGTAGTCATTAGACATCGTGAGGGACCAGAACTCTTATGCTTAGGAAAAGCATACGTTTTGAAAACATAAGACCAGAACTTTAAGTCTTCTACTAACTTTCCTTAAAAAATGTCACTAAATAAATGAAATGAATAAAATTTTTGAAGAGTTCGCTCATACACGACAATGACAGATGACATACGAGTGCAGCAACACGTGCAACGTTCCAACCCCTTAGGTTCACAGTCTTCCTGCAGTTGCTTGGCTCTATCCGTATTGCACCTGTTTCCCAAGCTTAAAGAACACCTTCGACGACTTCAGTTTGATAGTGATGAAGCGGTGCAAGAAGAGGTGAGATTGTGGCTCCGTCAAGGAACATCCTACACTGTCGGTATTAACGAACTGGTCTCTCGTTGAGAGAAATGCCTTCGTTGAAGGAAGGAACGAGATTAATGTTTAACGTCCCGTCGACAACGAAGTCGTTAGAGACGGAACACAAGCTCGGATTAGGGAAGGATGGGGAAGGAAATCGGCGGTGTCTTTCGAAGGTACCATCTCGGCATTTGCCTGAAGCGATTTAGGGAAATCACGGAAAACCTAAATCAGGATGGCCGGAGACGGGTTTGATCAGCCGTCCTCTCGAATGTGAGTCTAGTGTGCTAACAACTGCTCCACCTCGTTCGGTAAACCATCCACAGGCTGGCCGGCACACCGGACCTCGACACTAATCCGCCGGGCGGATTCGTGCCGGGGACCGGCACGCCTTCCCGCTCGGAAAGCGGTGCGTAGACTGCACGGCTAACCGGGCGGGCACGTTCGTCGAGAGAGTGGCTATGTAGACAATAAGAATAAAGACGTAGAATTTTAAAAACATTTGTTTTTCTTTGAAAGCCTTTAGAAATTTTCACATAAAAATTCAGGGGCATTACTTTTCAGTACACCCTCGTATGGGTTTCATTGTGAGTAGACTTCATCAGCACGTCCTTTATCTGCATCTGCGTATGTTAAAACTTAGTAAACCACTCCAATCAGTTTGGTACGTAGGAACTCTGACGACAGACTTACATTTGGCCTGAATTTTCACCTGCTGAAGTCGGATCGCGTAATTCACTTTCCATAGACTAGTATGTGAATGTCGGTCATAACCGTATTTTAATACAACACAGCCTGTCTTAGTCTCCCAAAGTTCCATAAATCATGGTTTTCTGTCATAATTAGTTAAAACGATATTGCGAATTTTTTGCAAGTCAAAATGAGACGTGTAAAAAATTATTGCCTTATCTTTAATGCTGTACAATTTAGTAACATAGTTCGTTTATCCAATATATGTTAATTGAAAATTTCATTGAATCGTGTCAACGTGCTTCTAATGCACTTTGAAATGTGTACCTGTAGATACATTTTCTGACGAAAAAAGCTCCCGGAAGGAGAGGAGGAAACGAAATTAAATTTCAGTGACTACAAAATCGAGTCAAATTTACAAAGAACTTGGCAGTGCGAACCTACTTATCAGAATGAAGTTGCACTCTTTCATTCCTCTCCTGAGGAAAACCGGCCTCTACTGTTATAACTGGTCCTTGACATTCCAGATATTGGCACTGGGACGGAGTTGACGCCAGAGCTGGTTCCGAAGATCTTCTACCAGAGACAGATCTGGGGATGCTGTTGTCCACAGGAGTAGCTCAACGCCACACAGACACGTGCCATATGTGGAACGAACGTTGTCCTGTTGAAAAATGGCACCAAGATACTGTCGCATGAAACATTAGACATGAGGAAGCAGGATGTACATGACGCACAGCTGTGCCATCAGAGTTCCCTCAATCTCTACTATCCGTGAGCTGAAGTCATACCCGTTGGATACCATACCATGATACCAGGATGGAATACCGCAGTGCCTCTCGAAAAACAGTGGAAAAATGGAACCGCTCCGCAGGTCGCCGTCATACTCGTCGATTGTTGTCATCCAAGGTATAGCAGAACGGCGACTCATAGCTGAACACAGTGTGACTTCCATTCATCAACAGTCCAGGCTTCCCTCTCATGGCACCAATCCAAAAGCAGCCGTTTGTATTGTGGCGTTAATCGCAATATTACGTGGCTGTTGCTAGTCTCCGACCAATATTGAGAGATGACACAATGTTGCAGGGAGTCCATTACTTGTGTTCGGATGACAGGTGCACATGTAAAGGGCTTACGGTGTGCCTGGTGCAGAATGCGGTCATCCTCTCTGTGCCGGTGAGACATGATCGATCGGAACCTTGATGACGACTGTGCCTGGCCTCAAGTTCACATGCAGTCCAAAATCGAGCCACTCTCACATCCGAAAGCACAATAAATATGGGTACTGCGCGATTCGACAAACCGGCTAAATAGAGACCAACGATGAGGAACCTTTCGAACTCTGTCAGATACTGATAACGCTGTCCCTCGCGCGTACGCGGCAATTTCGTGTCTTTCACGCAGCATTTGCCGCGGTCCCCCATTGTGGCTCTTAACGAAGGTAAGAGCATATGGAATAAGTTCACAGATATGTGAGTGACTCGAAGACTTGATCTGACGGACAGTGTGGGCACTAATCTGCGCTTGTTTGCTGCTGATGCCGTGGTGTACGGTAAGGTGTCGAAGCTGAGTGACTGTAGAGATATAAGACAACTTCGACAAAATTTCCAGTTTGTGATGAATGGCAGTTACCCCTAAACGTAGAAAGACGTAAGTTATTGCGGATGAGTAGGAATATCTAACCTGTAATGTTCATATACAGTATTACTGGTGTGCTGATTGAAGCAGTCAAGCCGTTTAAATATCTGGGCGTAACGTTGCAAAGCGATATGAGGTGAAACAAGTGTGTGAGAACTGTGGCAGGGAAGGGGAATAGTTGACTTCGGCTTATTGGGGGAATTTTAAGATAGAGTGGTTCACCTGAAATGGAGACTGCATATAGGACGCTGGTGCGACCTATTCTTGGGTACTGCTCAAGTGTTAGGGATCCATACCTTGTCAGATTGAAGGAAGACAACGAAGGAATTCGGAGACGGGCTGCTAGTTTATTACCAGAGGGTTGAAACAACATGCAAGTGTTACGAAGATGCTTCGAGAACTCAAATGGGTAGCCCTGGAGGAAAGGCGACGTTCTTTCCAAGAAACACCATTGAGAAAAGTTAGAGGACGGGCATCTGAAGCTGACTCCCAAACGATTCTACTGCAGCCAACATACACGGTGACAATTATTGAACTATTGAAATGACCGAGCGGTTCTAGGCGCTACAGTCTGGACCCCCGCGACCGCTACGGTCGCAGGTTCGAATCCTGCCTCGGGCATGGATGTGTGTGATGCCCTTAGGTTAGTTAGGTTTAAGTAGTTCTAAGTTCTAGGGGACTGATGACCTCAGTAGTTAAGTCCCATAGTGCTCAGAGCCATTTGAACCATTTTTGAACTATATGAAAAAAAACGTAAATTAGTTACAAACTACGACATTTACACACTTTATTCAACATGTAAACGTCACTACAGATATTCGTATTTAGGTTATCACATGCACTATATGCCTGTCATCATTAGCGATGATGTGGCGCAGACGAATAGCGAAATTCTGCATGACCCGCTGAAGTTTCGGAATATCGACGCTGTCGATGACCTGAATGACTGGTTTCAGCTCGCCAATGGTTTTGGGATTATTGTTGTAGACATTATCTTTAATATAGCCCCACAAAAAGGAGTCGTATGTGTTCAGATCGGAAGAATACAGCGGCCAATCGAGGCCCATACAAATGGCCTTCAAATGGCCACAGTGCGGTTCCCAAAGTGCTCCTCCAGGATGTTAAACACTCTCCTGCTTCGATGGGGCCGAGCTACGCCTTGCATGAACCATATCTTGTCGAAATCTGGGTCACTTTGGATACTGGAGATGAAATCATCTTCCAAAATCTTCATGTACCGTTCGGTAGTCACCGAGCCATCAAGGAATATCGCACCGATCATTCAGTGACTGGTCATTGTACACCACACAATCACCTTTTGAGAGTGAAGAGACTTCTCGATCGCGAAATGCGGATTCTCAGTCCTCAGATGCGCCAATTTTGCTTACTGACGAACCCATCCAAATGAAAGTGGGCTTCGTCGTTAAATCAAACCATAATAAGCATACTAATTCCCATCATGGCCCTCGACCAACCGTGCAGGTTGAACGTCCTAAAATCCGTTCAGAAATTATGACGATTTTATGTGATATAGTTCAATAATTGTCACCCTGTACATTGACCGTCAGAACCAAGAAGATAAGATACGAGAAATTAGGGCTCTTGCGGAGGCATATAGTCAGTCGTTTTTTCCTCGCTCTAATTGCGAGTCGAACAGGAAATAAAGTGACAGGTAGCGTTACAGGGCACCCTCCGCCGCGCACTATACGGTGAGTATCTATGTAGATGCAGATGTAGACGCTGTACACGCCCCTTATATACCATACCACGCCTGGTAACACCACCAAACACGAAGAACAGGACTGCATTCCATTGGCCGCTCTACCTGTCACAGAGGATTTCAACTCTTATCCTCCCCAATTGTGTGTGTGCGAAAAGTTTCGTTGACATCTGACCATGTCTTTTGGTTACTTCACTTATTTTGTCATGTAGTGGAACTGTGTGGAGAATGGTACAGGTCTGTATTTTTAATATTTTTTTTTTTTGGAGGGGGGGTAGTGGAATATGATATCAACTCTTGACTAAGTTTTAAGAAGTGCGATGAAGACCCCACTTTTGTTTGTGCATTGGCAGTCCTTGTTACGAAGAAACACAATGCTACCGATCAAAATTCGGCACCTATCCTTCTGAGATGCTTACTCACGAGATCATTAGGGATGGAGCTCAAACTTTGGCTGGGTAAGGATGTTGACGGAAATCGGCTGTGCCCTTTCAAAGAAACCATCCCAGCATTTGTCTTAAGTGATGTAGGGAAATTACGGAAAACCTGTATGGCCAAACGATAACCTGAAACGACGTCCTTTCGAATACAATTCCAGTGTCTCAGTGCTGCCCCGCCTCGCTCGGCTGAGTTCACTGTAGTTGGCAGCACTGATACTACTGAGAGCTCTAACGAAATTGTCCCCAAATATGACCATCAGTCGTCGTGATTCCACATTTTCACAAGATTTCTATCCACGCTACACGCTGTATTTATTGTCCTTAGGAGTGTAAAGGCGCACTAGGAATACTTCCAATAGTGTGCGAGAAGCTTGTAATGGCTTTTACAATATTTCGTAGTTAGCAGTCGTTACTGGTTTCCAGTACCGTCAAATATCTGAACTTCTCCGAACTGTTATCGGACGCCATGTGGGGCTACAGATTCATTCTTGGTCACCACGAAGCAACTAATGCCTGTATGGACTTGAGACGGTGAAAGTGGCTCGCTACCGAAGTGGGTGGTATGTCGTCATACGTTTCATCATTTCATAAAGCTCTCATATCGCAACTGACGCGTGCATTTCTCGTTGCTCATTATAATAGCTGCGAAACAAAGAATTACAGAAACAATGGTGGGAAGCAGAGATGTTTTAAGCAGCTCTAACAAAGCAGAGTTGCTGCATAAATCGTCAAAGTCGAATACCCCATCTGTTACAGAATTATCTTTTATATTTCGTCGACTCCCTCCTACATGAGCTGTTAATATATAGTGTGAAACGTTTAGCCGCGTTAAACGAAATGACTTGCAACGAGCGAACTTTTCATTATTTATAGTGCTCTAATCGAAGTGGTACAAAGTGTAAGCAAGTACATCACCCGCAGTCCACTGCAGATACTGACGACTTCGCGCTTGCAGAATTGTATGAGCAACAAGTTCACAGGACAAGAACGTGAGGGAAGCGGTCGGAATCTCGTTGTATGTAATGGTTGTTTGTACGACGTAGCTTCTGCGATTCGCTCAGCTGCGAACATAAAATGACTTAAAGTAGCTATCTTCCATTTTCCAATCACTTTTACATTCTGAAACTTCCTGACAGATTAAAACTGTGTGCCGGACCGAGACTCGAACTCGGGACCTTTGCCCTTCGCGGGCAAGTGCTCTACCAACTGAGCTACCCAAGCACGACTCACGACCGATCTTCACAGCCTTACTTCTGCCAGTATCTCGTTTCCTACCTTCCGACTTCACAGAAGCTCTTCTGCGAACCTTTCTTCCAGGAGTGCTAGTTCTGCAAGGTTCGCAGAAGAGCTTCTGTGAAGTTTAGAAGGTAGGAGACGAGGTACTGGCAGAATTGAAGCTGTGAAGATGGGTCGTTGAGTCGTGCTTGGGTAGCTCAGTTGATAGAGCACTTGCCCGCGAAGGGCAAAGGTCCCGAGTTAGAGTCTAGGTCCGGCACACAGTTTTAATCTGTCAGGAAGTTTCATATCAGCACACACTCCGCTGCCGAGTGAAAATCTCATTCTGGACTTTTACATTCTGATGGGAAAATGTATTGTTTACATTAAAACAATCATAACTTAAATGGTTCAAATGGCTCTGAGCACTATGGGACTTAACGTCTGAGGTCATTAGCCTCCTAGAACTTAGAACTACTTAAACCTAACTAACCTAAGGACATCACACACATCCATGCTCGTGGCAGGATTCGAACCTGCGACCGTAGCAGTCCCGCGGTTCCGGATTGAAGCCCCTAGAACCGCTGGCCACCGCGGCCGGCTACTCATAACTTAATTTTCAGTCTGTCCGACATGAAATGTTGTGAAACTGGCCCTAGACAACCGCTACGATCGAGAGCTAGAGCCCAGGTCGACTCTTTGAACACAGTTTCAGGCCTTAGCTTCGGATCCGATCTGACCACGTATCAAACAACGTACAGGAAACTTCAAATTACACCATCTAGAGCATCAATTCGTATGACTCTACAAGGTATGACCCCGCGACGTAAGTTATCATTGGAAATAGGCGTACTCTTTGTTACGGACCTCCCCTCAAGCGCTGTAAAAAAATGTTCGAAATTTAGAAACAAGCGCACTTTTTTAACAATTTCTACCCTAATGTAGTGCAACCACTATAAACGAAAAGTCCTGGATAGTTGTAAAACACATATTTACTTATCTGCTTCTAGTAGTTTCTCATCGAAAGCATGGTTCGTTGAAAATCACGGCTCGCTGATACAGTAAATTTTAAGTGTGGGAATATCAACGGGTATTTTAGTTTAAATTTGAACATTGCTGGTTTCAGTTTTTCCATCCGATGTTTGATCGAATTCATTTTTATATTCTCGCACATGACAAATGAAACTCCATATTACTACAGACAACCAACTCAATACTCCCAACTAGTTTGCGTCGTAACAACGTGTTAACCACAGACTCCAAAAGAACGAAGATATAACTACACACAGTACTGACATCTTAAAAAGTATCGATTCTTTTGTGTCCACATATGTTTACATATAACTAATTATTTCTTTTCAATTTTGTTTTCAGTATGAATTAAAGAAATACAATAATTGCACTAATTTCAATGTAATTACAATTTGATCACGTATCAAATAACGTATCAGGAAACTGCAAATGACATCATCTAGAGCATCAATTCGTATGACTCTACAAGTATGACCCCGCGACATAAGTTATCTTTGGAAGTAGGCGTACTCTTTATTACGGAGACATAAAATGGAGGCATAAAAAATAACTACGTGCCCTGAAACGTAATTAAATTAATAATACTTACGTTTGATCCATGTTCGAACATAATTTTTTATATTTGAATATAAATAAAATAATATATTGCTATTTTTTCGTTCAAAATAGAAGTGATCGTATGGCATTGTTGGCCGGGAGGCCCCGTGTGGGGCAGTTCGGCCGCCGTATTGCGTGTCATTTTTAGTTGACGCTACTTCGGCGAGTTTCGAGTCAATGATAATGAAGGACACACAACACCCAGTCCCCTGCCGGGAATCGAACCCGGCCCCCTGCGTGGTAGGCGGAAACGCTACCGCTCCCCTACAGATGCGCACTTTTCGTTCAAAAACTCAGGTGTATGCGATTTCTGAAAAATGGTTATGTACTGGAGGATATAAATCTCCAAATGTATCGATAAGTAGAAAACATAACGAAAACAGAGCCAATGATCAGTTCCATTACATCTTCCACACCATAAATTCTGCGGAAAGCAGACGTGTCGGAGTTCACATTTCACAAGACACTTTGGGATGCGCTGTCCTGCTGCTAATACGAAACATTTCACAAGAGTGTTGGATGATGCCACGGTTTTCTATTTCCAAGAAAACAAAGGAATTCACAACAGGAAGAGATAACGCCACGCTTTGCTGGTGATCTCTATGGAGATGGGTTTCTTTACAGATATTTAGTGCATTGCTGTTATATCTGAGATTGGCGACAATAGCATTCTATATTTGCACCGTTCTGTAACACGCGTTAGTCAACCGAAATTCCAAGAGCAGCTAAGATTACGATCGATAGAGACACTGTAACTTCTGTAGCAAAGCCACGCGACAAGTTTCAGCATGTTACTATTTTCACCGTTGATCCCGCTCTGTTTTAATCAGCACTCTAATGCTTGTTATGCTCTTCGAGCATTGCCTAGACCCTGCTTGTTAATTTACAACATTGTGTATTTCTGTTAATCAGTTCATAATTATTCTTGTTACATGCACAGTGAACTTTTCCTCCAAATTTTGAAGACTTGCCTGCTGTTTATGGTCTTTACTTTTAACTTGTTAGTGAAACACTATCCAGAGTAGTCCTTATGCCGAAACAAAAATCAAACTACACTGAGCCCGAACAGCCCATGAACGCCCGGCGATACCGCCAAACCGCCGTCTCATCCTCAGTCCACTGGCGTCACTGGATGCCGAGGCTAAGGAGGAATAAATATCTAGATCTTAATCTGAAGAAGTGATGCTGTACTTTCTTCTGTCGAGTCAGGAAACTGTGCAATAGAACACACGACAACTCGAATTTTGTTTTGTGGATACTGTGGGTAGAGTTGAATAGGCTCTGCAGAAACTGCATAACTTCGATGAGCCTCAGTTATGCTTCTCCTGCTAAGCACGTTGTTTCCAGGCAGATGGGAATGCCTAGCACGCTTCATATACGTGAAGAGTTCGCTGGCACGTGGAGTCAGCGATCGCCAGAGGATTGAAGTCCCTGTCGTAAAAAACAGTGTGAGACGCCATATTACTGATCAACAGCAGGGACCGAGGGTAATCTCCAAATTTCCTAGAAAGAAACGAACATTTAAGTCGAGCACGAATTAGAGTATTCTTCCAACAAGAGTTTTGGGCATTTTCCGCCTCCCTTCCAGAAGTTAGAAGTGAGGTACGAGAAAGTGTGGAACGGAGTGTTGAGATAAGGAACGCCAGCACCACCCGTTATAAGTCGCCGCTCTCATCCGTTACGTGAACTCCTAACAATTACGGGTTTCTGTATAATGTAACACGGCTTTGACACATTCTGCCAGACCGACCGTATTGAAATGAACTACCTGCCTTTCAGCACTATCAGTTGATTCTGTTGTGACTTGGCAAGACAGCCAAGTCACTATGAGAGGAAGCCGAAAGGCACGCGCTTAAGCTCACGCAGGCTGGCGCGAGGTCTGGAACAGTTAAAGGAGTTGAGTCTAATAAGAAAAGAACATAGTTCTTGGAATACTTAACTTTAATGCATAATTGTAGAACATCGCTCTTGATGATACATGCTTCACAATATAATTTCAATATTAACTGAATACGGCGCCTTGCTAGGTCGTAGCAAATGACGTAGCTGAAGGCTATGCTAACTATCGTCTCGGCAAATGAGAGCGTGATTGTCAGTGAACCATTCCTATGAACGTCGGCTGTACAACTGGGGCGAGTGCTAGTAAGTCTCTCTAGACCTGCCGTGTGGTGGCGCTCGGTCTGCAATCACTGACAGTGGCGACACGCGGGTCCGACGTATACTAATGGACCGCGGCCGATTTAAAGGCTACCACCTAGCAAGTGTGGTGTCTGGCGGTGACACCACAGATTCCTACACTGTAATTTCCCATCCTGATAATGGCCGTCGGCATGTTCCAGTTCATAACGGGCAAATCTGTGTAGTTTTTCTAGGCAGCAAGTGATAAATGTACGAAGTTCGGTTGAAATTATACGCTGGAAGTGCTTCACAGGTCACCTGTGTTCACAGGAGTGTTAAGCGGCAGCTACACGATCGATATTATTGTCCCACGGGATTGTGTAATATTGCTGAAGTTCTCCTTAGACTACTCTAAAAAACTTGAAGTATTTACTCTGATTCGGAGTGTTGGGCGATTACGACGCAGCTGTTGTGATAGTTGAAGCCTTGAAATATCAAAGTGCCAAAAACACGAAATCGAGTTATTCGAGGAAACCTTTATAATTAGTCATTGTATGAATGTTGAACAAGTAGCTGTTCACAGGAAATTATCATAAAAAACCGTATAAAACAGCAACGAACTTCCGTTTGATATTATTAAAATAAATTTTGTGAAAGGGGCGAAGTTCCATAGATAATCTCTTCCAACTATGTTCTTTAAAATAATGTAAAGTCTTCAATTGTAACACACATACCTTTTTTTGTTACAAACATGTTTGTCTTGTGAAACTTTGCACTGAAAACCGGTACACCCAGTTAAGTACAGCGTTCATGATAAAACTCTTGGTGATTTTTATCTGGTAAATAATTTACCACAAGCCATAAGTATTTCTTTTCTATTTATGGTATCCTGTTGCTGCAATCAACGCTTCCCTTGATTTCTATGCCTCTGATGTACTGAACAGTATTTGTAAGTTTCATAATGTTCACTTCTGATCGTGGCTCCAGTTTCGTGAAGGTTTTTCTGACACGTACTTTTATTCACTAATTTCTTAATAAATCTTCTCTCGTGGCTGTATGGGTGCCGTTTGCGATATTGTCTGAGGGACAACGCATACGATTCCTTGTATATATTTGTTTTTGTACTTGTCTCCTCTTACATCACACAGTACCGGTAACGACCTATACATTTCAGTGAACACTAATGCGACCGCTCTTTCGTCTTGTTTTGAATTCATTTTCAACACTAGAACAACGACGAACAGGGAATACAAAGCTGCCCAGAAACCAAGGGCGCAGTGCCCTTGTCCCCCCGCCCGCCACCCCCGGTGAGAAAGGAAAAAATAACGTGTGGTCAGTTTTTCTTTTTCAAGAAAAGGATTTAAAAGTCGGTACTATGTAGGTTCTTAACAGCTTCGGAATGTCAACTTACAACTCGGCATTCGTCTTCCAAAATATAAGAAATACTCGTTACCCCAAGGTCTAGGCATCCCTGCTGCTCACCAAACTGTCATATGGGTGCCCTTGCCAGATGCTGTAGCACCCAAGAGAGTGGCAACAGTGCGCACAGATTGCACAGTTTATCCACCTGGTGGAATATACAGGGTGTTCAGAAAGTCTCCCCGCAGTGCCGTATGATTGTTAGCCGCGCGTGCCGTATGCCGCAGTGAATATACCGAAATGCAACTCAGTGAAATGCAAGTTATTAATTTATTGAATATTCATTTTTACTTACAAATTTTCACATTAAATGTTGAAAGTGTTCCCCCCTGTTGTTGAATACACAATACAATTCGTTTAATCATGTTTCCAAACACAAGCTGTAACATTTATTCGGTAACAGAAGCCGTGAAAGTGGATATTGAAGTTTTCAATTCATCGATGGATTTTGGTCGGTTTTTATAGACAGTTGATTTCGCTGCACCCTAGAAGAAAAAGTCAGGTGGTGTTAATGTCAGGCGATCGTGGAGGCCAAAGTCCCTGTGAACCTAAGCGATCACTAAAAACATCAGCAAGCAGTGACATTGAAACGCGAGCTGTATGCGCGGTTGCACCATCTTGTTGAAAATACCGTTCATTATTTCACTTAACACAAGTTCTTCTATGAATGGGTACAGAATATCACTGCAGTATCGTTGTGCGTTTATTACTTCGCTGAAAAATATGGGACCCTCAATCCGACGTCTAGAAATTGCAATCCAAACTCCTATTTTCACAGAATGAAGTGGTTCCTCAAGAATACAAAATGGATTTGCAGTGCTCCACATATGAGAATTTTGCGAGTTCATATACCTGGATAAATGAAACCACGCCTCATCAGTGAAAAACATCTCATTAAGAATATCCCTTTAATGTTTTGAATGAAATTTTTGAACCATTGACAATAATGTAGTCTCTTTCCAGGATCAGTATTTTTCAGTTCTTATACGACTGTCACTTTGTATGGGAAAAGTTCCAATTTTTTCCTTACACCTATGTGGACCGTTCCGACACTAACATCGATTTCCTGGGCGAGTTTTCTTACTGGCTTGTTCGGACTCATGGGCATTTTATCGGAAATATCGAGTAGTTTATCCTCAGACAAAACGCTAGGACGACCACTTCTCGGTGCATCTGTCACTGAACCCATACTTCGAGATTTGTTAATCAAATCTCGCACAGTATCGCGATGTGGGTGTGTTGTCTCCGGGAAAACTGAACTGGATGTATGACGAACTGAAACTGTGTATTTATCGCTAGCTTTGAACACTTGTTCGACTAAAAACACACGTTCTTCAATGGTTAGTATTTTAACAGTGACAAAAACGAAACAAACGAACAAAGGAACTAAACTTAAAAATGGTTCAAATGGCTCTGAGTACTATGGGACTTTACTTCTGAGGGCATCAGTCCCCTAGAACTTAGAACTACTTAAACCTAACTAACCTAAGCACG